>NC_136636.1:522774-552774 GCF_949748355.1 Melanostigma gelatinosum
AAACCCACCTGGAGGCTCCACGAGAGTCACGACACATTCAGCTGCAGAATTCATCCCTGAAAATGAAACTAGCTTGAGTTTATTATCCTTCAGTCTTGTGTGAGTTTAAGTGTCTCCTCAGAGTCTTGATGACACGTGTTCTCAGGATCAACACATCTTCTTTGGTCCTGGAGCTTCTGCTTTTAGTTCCTACAGAAGTTTAAAAGTGACATGGTTTAGTTTATATATTTATTCAAACAATAACATAAAATTAACAAACATAACAGAGATGAATAATACCACAGTGCAGGGAGAGGCAGAAGCCAACTGGGCTTATTTGAAGCCTCCACCGATATAATATTCAAATTTCAGAATATTACAGAGAACATGAAATGAATATGCATAAGATGTGACTACGTACAATATTACTGACGAGATGTTTTTACAAGATATGAAATATGATAACAACATCAATACGTCACAAACAACAAAAGAAAATGTAATTGTGTGCGATGTGACGTTCTCTGTTTTGCCTCTTGTGTTTCTTCTCTCTGGACTCCTGGTTCTAATCAGGACTCTGCCCCGACCCCCCCGGCCTTAAGCTCCTTCTCTCCCACCCCCCCGCCCCCAGCGGTGAGCGGTGCCCAGCGCAGGGCCCAGGCCGTACGGGTGGGAACCCTGATGGTGCAGCTGGAGAAGACCTTAAGGAGCCAGAGCTGCTCTGAGAAGGAGCTCAGACACCTGGACCACCAGGTCCTGCACCTGACCACCATCCTGAAGGTACCCGTGTGTGTACTTATACACACATCTGTACTCCATGTTTCTAACACGTGTTCACCTCTCAGAACAACCTCTCTCTGCTGAGAGGCTCGTCTTCAGAGGAGATGCTCGCTGTGGAAGAAGTGCTGGGCAGCTTTGACTTCCTGTCACACGACGACAACACTTCCTGTTTGGGCAGCCTGAGACTGAAGGACAGCGGGTGAGTAGATCACAGATCAATAATCAATACACAGCACGCATATCTGAACATCTCTCCGTCTTCATCCCTCAGCGCCAGCTCTCTGCAGCGGAGACTCTGCCAATCAACTCCTGAGGAAGAGTCGCTCATCGCCCCGCTGACTTCTGGGAATTGGGGTCTCGACCAGGCTCTTGAGACTCACCTGGATAGTTGTTGCATCCTGCTGCAGGTACGCTGTGTTTCTATGAGCTTCGTCCTCGTTCATCAACTTTTTACATCAGTGTTTCCGTCTTCTGTGTCTCTTTTCAACATCCAACCATCAAAACGTCTCCTCAGATGATCACAGCGACCGACTTCAGCCCCTCCAGGACGGACCTGCTGCAGGAAGTGACTCTCCAAGCTGACATTCTGCAGAGAATCAGTTGTGTGCTGCTGGAGAAGAGGAGCAGCATCTCTGCTGGTGACAGTGAGTCTGTTAGTCTGTCTGCTAGAGAAGAAAGGCACTGAACACATGGAAGCATGTACAACAGGTTCACTTGGTGTAGAATCATCCTGTTCTGGCTAAAGGAAACATAACGAGATGTCCTTGTGTTTCAGACAGAAACACGCTTCAGATTCACAGAATGTTGAACCTCAGATTCATTTCACAGGTTAAGTTAACCATCAAAAGTTCTCCTCCAATACTCAGTGGAACATGTGTTTCTAGTCTCTGATCTCTGATCATGTTTCATTGTAAACAACCAATCAGAGGAGAGCTAGTAACGTTAGCAGCACCGCTAACGGCTAACCAACGGAGGTTCACTAGTTACACTATGATGCCTTCAGGCTCTGCTCAGTGAACATGAGTACTGGCTGAAGGTTCATTATAACGTTATCGTGATGTGTTCACATGTCATCTGTAAAATGTAGTTTTGGTGATGAACTAGAATAAACCCAGTAGTTTGCCAGTCTAATCAAAATGACGTCACTCAATTATATTATACTTATAATTAAAACTTGAATAAGTTAGTGGGGTTTAAAACACTGTTACTGAATACGAGTTAGTATCTTACGGTCTCAGGACGCAGCCGTCCTCTCCTCCTCACAGACCGACACTATCAGCGCAGAACATCAGTTTACCTTCGTGTTGAGTTCATGTTCAGTCTGTGAGAGCAAAGGTCCCCGTGGAGTCCTCCCGTCGTGGGTCAGCTTCATTGACTTTATGACTTTATGGTCAAACTCAATGGCTCAGTGAGTGTTCTCTGTCTGACTCGTGGTGAGACAGGACCTCACTGAGGACCTCAGCAGTGGAGGCCTGCAAGGCCTTCTCTGCTGGCCTAAACAGAATCACAAAGCTATATCTATAAAAAAAATTTAAAAATCTATTTAATAATGTTTCTTAAATACACTACATGTGTATTATAAAAATATTGTTCCCATTATCTTATGTTCTCATTGCACAGCTACTGTCTTCCTCAGTTGCTCTGCTTCCAGTGCAGCTTGTTTTAAGTAGAGCTTTTATCCAATCAGATCTCACCTCTGTGTCTCTAGGTAGAACAGAGGCCTGCAGACTCTCACCTGCAGCCAGTGCAGGTTAAAGTACATGGGGACGATATTGTTGATTGTCATTGTGTTCAACCAATCAGATCTTTAGTTTGACATGTTGGGCGTATTCTTTGACGTGTCAGCGGCCGCTAGCCGCCCATAATGACGTCAGCATTACGTGCCGCTCAGTGTTCATCTGTAGCTTTCCCGCGAGGTGCAGTGTGCTGTGATTGGTCAGTGGGCGAGCACGTGACTATCGTGAAACGAAACTTAACAGCCAGCAGAGGCTGATGGGTAGTGAATCACATCACGTGATGCAGCTCAGCCAATCAAAATGCATTGTGACTGAGTTGAGCTGCACCATGACACAAGGTGCTGAGGAGGAAAGACGCTGCAGAGAGGTGCGTTCAACGTTCATGTTGTGAAAGTAAAATGTCACTCTCTTTGGGTCGCTGCTTGTCATTAAGGAATGACGGTGGATCCCACAGCCAGACCAGCTGAGAACATTATATTTTCCTGAATTTAGGCTTTTGCATTCTCCAAATGCTCGAGCGTTATTCAAACGACTCGAACCGAACGCTTTAATACGAAGACGTACATAGTTACAGCCTTAAACATGAGCTGTGGCGCCACAATGTGGTTATAAGGTGGTATTTCAGCTGCAGGACAGCAGTGAAGGCCCAGGTATGAAATGCACGGCCGCCACTGGAACTCAGTGACGAGCACAGAACACCAGAGACTTTGGATTCTCTTCAGTTTGCGCAGATTTATTTGCATCACAAAGTATAAAAGTAAACCGAGCTGTCCGGAGTCAACTCACTTCACAATGGCATTGTTCATTACTTTATACCCCATCTTTATAAAGTACAGAATGCTATGAATTACAATAACAAAGTAGAAGTATAACATTTAGTATTTTTTATGGTTTCCTGACTTCAGAGTGTTGAAATGATTTTTGGGACGTGTTCTGGGTCCTCGTAGACAAGCTGATATAATCACTCGTCCTCTCAGCACACATCCCCACATGACGACGTCATCATTAGGGGGCGGTTGTGAATATTAAAGTACCAGCTACGTTAGAATGAATAATCACATGATCAGAACCAGGAGCTCATCAAGTCACATCCATAATGACGAGCCCTTCACTGTCTCCTCCTCAGTCCTCCCAGAGGCCCAGAGGTCGAGGGAGGTGCTGCTGTTCTGGGACGACTGTGTGACGGACGGCGTCTCTCCGTTCTGCTGCGTCTCCGACGCCTTCTGCAGGACGTTGAAGAAGCGTTACGCCCACAAGGTGAAGGCCAAGCAGCCGGGCCAGTCGGACAAAGGTACTGAAGCTGTGAGCTCCTTTAGTTCTTTGTGATTATTCTGGAACCTTCTCTCTATACATCCTGCCTGACGTACGTCTTCCTCATCACATCTTTAAAAACTCTAAAACAATCATTTAAATCAATCATTTCTTTTTTGCTTTTTTTGGTATTGTGGTCAGCCACATGTGCAACGCTGATTTCCGTAATATGTGTGGTATTTGTTATGAATGTACGTTGGGACATAGAGGGCGATGAGAAGCTGTACCTGGAGGGCCTTAGGACCCAGGGGAATGTAGGTGAAGCATGAACCTGTAGTCTGTAGCGTGGCAGTGACCTGCAGGAGGAAGTTCTGCGAATACAGAGTTGAGTTAAGAGCAGTTTGTTCTCTCGTGCTCATGTGTTTATTTAAAAACACACAATATGTGTTTTAATATTATCACGTTTGATCCTGTAACGAGACGTGTGTGTGTGTGGTGTGGGGGGGGGGGGGGGAATAATAACGCGTTAACTTGCCCAGCACTAAATAACACACATAAAGACATGAAGTAATTTATTGTTGAATGAGCTGTAAATGTAGTGTTCAGAATGTATTTACATGAATGTTCATTGTGGACATTAACAGAATATGTTTGTGTCGTGATCATATATTTCTAAGTGTGTTGTTCAAGTCATATTTTATGGAAGCCCATCTCCACCACTGTGAGATCCTGTAAGTCATAATAAGATACTATCTCGTTATTATGAGATAGTAAGTCATAATAATGAGATAGTAAGTCATAATAATGAGACAGTAAGTCATTATAATGAGATAGTAAGTCATTATAATGAGACAGTAAGTCATTATAATGAGATAGTAAGTCATTATAATGAGACAGTAAGTCATTATAATGAGATAGTAAGTCACTATAATGAGATAGTAAGTCATTATAATGAGACAGTAAGTCATTATAATGAGATAGTAAGTCATTATAATGAGATAGTAAGTCATTATAATGAGATAGTAAGTCATTATAATGAGATAGTAAGTCATTATAATGAGATAGTAAGTCATTATAATGAGATAGTAAGTCATTATAATGAGATAGTAAGTCATTATAATGAGACAGTAAGTCATTATAATGAGACAGTAAGTCATTATAATGAGATAGTAAGTCATTATAATGAGACAGTAAGTCATTATAATGAGATAGTAAGTCATTATAATGAGATAGTAAGTCATTATAATGAGACAGTAAGTCATTATAATGAGATAGTAAGTCATTATAATGAGACAGTAAGTCATTATAATGAGACAGTAAGTCATTATAATGAGATAGTAAGTCATTATAATGAGATAGTAAGTCATTATAATGAGACAGTAAGTCATTATAATGAGATAGTAAGTCATTATAATGAGACAGTAAGTAATTATAATGAGACAGTAAGTCATTATAATGAGATAGTAAGTCATTATAATGAGATAGTAAGTCATTATAATGAGATAGTAAGTCATTATAATGAGACAGTAAGTCATTATAATGAGATAGTAAGTCATTATAATGAGATAGTAAGTCATTATAATGAGACAGTAAGTCATTATAATGATATAGTAAGTCATTATAATGAGACAGTAAGTCATAATAATGAGATAGTAAGTCATTATAATGAGATAGTAAGTCATTATAATGAGATAGTAAGTCATTATAATGAGATAGTAAGTCATTATAATGAGACAGTAAGTCATTATAATGAGATAGTAAGTCATTATAATGAGATAGTAAGTCATTATAATGAGATAGTAAGTCATTATAATGAGATAGTAAGTCATTATAATGAGACAGTAAGTCATTATAATGAGACAGTAAGTCATTATAATGAGATAGTAAGTCATTATAATGAGATAGTAAGTCATTATAATGAGATAGTAAGTCATTATAATGAGATAGTAAGTCATTATAATGAGATAGTAAGTCATTATAATGAGACAGTAAGTCATTATAATGAGATAGTAAGTCATTATAATGAGATAGTAAGTCATAATAATGAGATAGTAAGTCATTATAATGAGATAGTAAGTCATTATAATGAGACAGTAAGTCATTATAATGAGACAGTAAGTCATTATAATGAGATAGTAAGTCATTATAATGAGACACTATCTCATTATAATGACTTACAGGATCTCATCTTGTCCTCACAGTGGTGAGATGTGCTTCTATACCTTTTGTCCACATTGAATCTGGTGAAAGAGAAAAGAAACTCAGCAGGTTGATGAACTCGACTGATTTTCCTGTAAAGTTTTACTGGAGATTCTCCTTCAGCAGAAAACAAGAACTAAAGTCTCTCAGCTCCTAATCTCTGATCAGTGTTTCACAGACTGAACTCCTTTATTTCTTCCTCCTCCTCCTCCTCCTCCTCCTCCTCAGTCTTTTCTCAGCTCCTCCAGGAGCTCCAGGCGGTCTGTGGGTCGGTACCCGGCCTTCGTCCAGTCTGCAGCCCAGAGAGAGTGACTCTCTTCCAGCTGTGTGTGTATCTGAAGCGCTGCAGCATCCAGCAGCTGGGAGATCACGTCTCACGTCTCTCCAGAGAACGTTTGTCTTCTTTAAACTCTCCACTGACATCACTCATCCACTGACATCACTCATCCACTGACATCACTCATCCACTGACATCACTCATCCACTGACATCACTCATCCACTGACATCACTCATCCACTGACATCACCCATCCACTGACATCACTCATCCACTGACATCACTCATCCACTGACATCACTCATCCACTGACATCACTCATCCACTGACATCACTCATCCACTGACATCACTCATCTGAATGACATGAATCATCTGAGGGAATTCTTTGTTTTAATTTCAGACTATTTTCTTTGGTAGAAAGCAGTTTCATTGAAAACTCTTGAACATAACATAACTTCTGAAAGTGTTACAAAATATGTTTTTAATTTCACAACCAAAACATATTTAATAAAACCCAACCATATATATATATTAATATATATATATATATATTTGTATATATATGTTCATATATTCATATATATATCCATATCTATAAATATATACATATATATATATTCATATATATATATATATATATATGTATGTATATATTTATATATACATACATATATATATATTCATATATATATATATTTTATATATATATAACGTTGATTATATAACGTTGCAGTTGTGATGTTCTGGTGGTCTCTGCTGTGTTTCAGAGTACGTCCTGTCAGCCCTGAGGAGCCCCAAAAGGAGGCGGGCTCTAAATAAGCTAAGGAGGCGGAGCATCACAGAGCTCCTCCCACTGAGATGCACACTGCAGACTCTGGCCGCGCTGCAGGTCGACTCCAACCACAAAGTCTGCAAAGCTGCAGCCAGCTGTCTGTGTAGAGCTGCAGGCTGCAAGGTCTTCAGGAGCCAGGTAGAGACCACAGCATGCTGACATCAACATGCATGTTAATCAGTGGCGGGCCGTGCATTTCATACCTGGGCCTTCACTGCTGTCTTACCACCTAATAACCTCATGGTGGCGCCACAGCTGCGGTTATTTGTTTCTAGGTGTAACATCACGTGTTCGTTTTCAACCGTTCGGTACGAGGCTTACAAACCCAAAATGCAGAAGCTTAAATTGTGGTAAATATAACGTTTTCGGTGGACACCGGTCTGTCTGTCTGTTTAGTTTCCGGGTCAGCGTCTGACCCGGAAACGCGCACAAACTCACGCTGCATTCTCCCCGCAGCGTTCAGCTGTTCCACTGATTCAAACAGGGCGAAGCAATCGCCACACAATCCCCATTTCTCCAGACCATCATTCATCAAAGAAAACAGCCCGAACGGATTCAATGATCCGGACCCGAACCCCACGCAGGACGGGACCCGAACCCCACGCAGGACGGGACCCGAACCCCACCCCCACGCAGGACGGGACCCGAACCCCACGCAGGACGGGACCCGAACCCCACCCCCACGCAGGACGGGACCCGAACCCCACGCAGGACGGGACCCGAACCCCACCCCCACGCAGGACGGGACCCTAATCCCACGCAGGACGGGACCCTAACCCCACGCAGGACGGGACCCGAACCCCACGCAGGACGGGACCCGAACCCCACCCCCACGCAGGACGGGACCCGAACCCCACCCCCACGCAGGACGGGACCCTAACCCCACGCAGGACGGGACCCGAACCCCACGCAGGACGGGACCCGAACCCCACCCCCACGCAGGACGGGACCCGAACCCCACCCCCACACAGGACGGGACCCGAACCCCACCCCCACGCAGGACGGGACCCTAATCCCACGCAGGACGGGACCCTAACCCCACGCAGGACGGGACCCGAACCCCATGCAGGACGGGACCCGAACCCCACCCCCACGCAGGACGGGACCCGAACCCCACCCCCACGCAGGACGGGACCCGAACCCCACGCAGGACGGGACCCGAACCCCACCCCCACGCAGGACGGGACCCGAACCCCACGCAGGACGGGACCCGAACCCCACCCCCACGCAGGACGGGACCCTAACCCCACGCAGGACGGGACCCGAACCCCACGCAGGACGGGACCCGAACCCCACGCAGGACGGGACCCGAACCCCACGCAGGACGGGACCCGAACCCCACGCAGGACGGGACGCTTCGTCATTAACGGACAATGCATACGGTCAAAATCGATGTAATTAACACGATGACAAGAGCGAACTCACAAGAACCGTCACACATATTCACAACAAAGCATGACAAAACAATCCAGCAACGCTCACATTAAAGAGCAAGGGCCATTCAAATATTACATCAGGGAACAATATATAATATACATATCTAATATCCATAAACGACACGATAGGCAAAATGAACACACTGCAGATATAAAGAAAACAAAAGTGTTGAGAATAAATCTCAAGTTGAGGAGAAAACTCAGGTGAACAGACTTAGGTCGAGGCGTTTAGCTCAATTCAAGCAATAAGGTTTATTTGTGACAGAAGTATTATGTCCAGCAGTTAAACGTGCACGGACCTAAAAAGTTCACTCTGTAGGAGTGAATGAAAAGCTAGAAGGCGCTTAGACAGAGTGCGCATGCGTTCATATATTAGGTCCTCCTTTTGGAGCCTATTGGTCAAAGCAATAGTAGGAGGCGGATTTGTTTCTAGCATTCAAATGGCCTGATGGAGCACTGAGCATCTCCGCCCACACTGGCTCACGTCCGGGATCCGCCTTCTCTGGAACGTCAGTGTGAGATGTTGATTCAGCAGCATATTGTTATGTTCGGCCAACTAGATAAGCTAGGCGCTAGATATGCAAGGGCGCCTCTTTCTATCTCTAAGATGGAGCAGGCAGTTGAGACTGGTTCTCTGTAAGACTATGTGACATTTAACTGGGGCAAAAGCTATCCTTCAGAGTTCTAGTATTTTCCACTTTGTTCAGGCGAGTGCGAGAGTGCCCCACCTGGCGTTTTTGACCTTCGTGTACTAGAACTCACATATCCGCGTATAAGCTGTGTTTAACATTGAATGAATGTATATTTTATTTACAAATCCCCCTTTTCACACCTGCTAGGTGTGAACTTCTATGTTTTGGAACTACTCATTCAATGGCTGTAACTCTATGTTTAGGTCCCTATCATCTGAATCGTCTGGATCGGAAACTGGTGGGGTGCTATGTCTAGTTCGGGTGTGTGTCTGATTCGGGGATGGAGAGGGAAGAGGGGCAGTTGAATGAGATGGGTGCTGGTGTGTCTGATACTTGGTTTCTAATCCCCAGATCAGTAAGGCAACTAGTATGCCCATTCCCACCCCCATTATAGTTTTCTTCCCACATCCCACCCCTTCCCAGGTGAAGCGCTGCCGACCTCGGTCGGCGGGGTTTGCATAAGGGTCCCCTAGACAGCGTCTAAGTTCCTGATGCATTTTCCAAATTAGTGCGAATTTCTCCTAGTGTTCTGGTTGGTACCGGTGCTGGGACACAATGTGTCAGGTGGTGCCAAGGGACGCCTGATTTGCCCTTGACCTGAACCGAGTGTGAAGTAACCTCCTTCACCTCGTACGGCCCAGTCCACCTGGGGTCAGTCCACTTGCGCTTGTGAACCTTGACCCTGACCCAATCACCTACTTGTATCTGCTTTCCAGCTGCCGCTGCTTCAGGTACTGCTCGAGTCCTCTCGATCTGTTTGGAGAGAGCTTCAGCAAGAGAAGTTAGGGCACTCATATAGTCAGACATTTCAATCTGCTGTACATCCAGAGGTGGCATATGACCTCCATCTCTGGGTGGACCTGGCATCGGCCGGCCAGTCATGATCTCGTGTGGGGAGAGATGTGTTTCTCCCCCTTTTCCGGACCTCATGGCCATAAGGGCCAGGGGCAGGGCCTCAACCCATGTTAATTTGGAGCCCGCGCAAACTTTGGCAATTTTGGCCTTAAGGGTCTGATTCGCTCGTTCCACCAGGCCCTGAGATTGCGGGTGATAGACTGACCCGAATCGGTGTGTGATTCCCAGAAATTGCTCTACCTGTGCGAGCATGGTGTTGCTAAAGTGTGATCCGTTATCAGAGCGGATGCATCTCGGCACTCCGTAACGGGGAATCAGTTCTGTCTGCAGCCACCTTACAACTGTCTGCGCGTCTTCTCTCTTGGTGGGAATTGCTTCCACCCATCTTGAAAATCTGTCTACCATTACCAAGATGTACCTCTTTCCCTGCACTCTGTTCTCTAGTCCCATATCTGTATAATCTATGCTGATGTCTTGGAAACAGGCAGAGGGCACGGGATAAGATCCCATCGGTGTCTTGAATGGTTTTCTTGGGTTGTGATTTCCACAAATTTGACATTCATCGCAGAAGAGGAAAGATATCGCTTCCATGTGCGGATGCCACCATAGTTGTTTCAAATTGTCCAATGTCCGTTTCTTTCCCTCGTGTGTAGGTCCGTGGGCCCCTGGTAGGAGTGCTGCACACAGTTCTGCTGAGGCAACCACTCTGCCGTCGTGGGCTCTCCACAGACCTTCTTTGTCTTTTGAGGCTCCTTTTCGTGTCCATTCGGACCATTCCTAAGGTCCTGCTTTCTTTTGATGTTCTTTGATGTGCTCGATTGTGAGCTCAGGGCGGATGTGACAATATGAGAAGTCTTTTCAATCGCTTTTGCCACTGCTGCAACATATCTTGCGCACATGGATTGACCATTTTCCACAGCGTCAAGTTTTGAAGAATGATACATCAGTACCTGTCTCTCACCCCCCTTTTTCTGGAAGAGTACAGCATTGAGTAGGCTGTCTCTTTCGGAAACATCAAGGTGGAACGGTAGGGAGTAGTCTGGGGACATGAGTGCAGTGGACGTGGTCCAGGGGAGTTCTGTATGGGAAAAGCTGAGTGATTTTTGGTTTGAGAATGTTGAACCAATATTGGATGGCAGGGGTCTGGGGGCCAGTTTGGAGACAGCGTAGCCAGTAAACTTCTTCGTCTGTGGGGGACACTGTCTCTGTAATGGGAGCAAGGGAGAGAATGCGTACTGGCATGGACAACGTACTAGTTGGTGGGTTGGACGAGACATGGACACCGTCTTGGTTCATCCAGATGATCAGATTGAGGCGAGTCATCAGATCGCGTCCTGTGTGGCATGGGCCCCGCCTTGGAGACCATGTCCCTTGTCCCAAGGAGCCTGATGGGCCCCTTGCTGTGGTCTTTGTCCATCATAGCCATGTCCGCCTCCTCCTCTGGAGTATTGTCCTCTTCCTCTCTGTGCTTGCTGCAGTGCTGACATGCAGTCTCTTGCGAAGTGTCCCGGTTTCCCACAGTTGTAGCAGAAATAGGATGCTCCCCTTTTTCCAGGTGCTCCTCTTTTTCTGGCTTTGGGGGGCGGGCCATGGGACCGAAGGTGATACTGGGGGGGAGGAACCAGAGGAAGTGCTGGAGACAGGCCAGTTGAGGGCGGGGGAGGGGCCGAGGCCAGAGATGCCTGGCCCGGTTCCTGTGCAGTCTTTTCCAGACCTACCGGGGCTTGAGTGGTAGGGGTGATGTCGAGGGGGGTGATGTCGAGTGCCTGATGGGGCCTGGTTTGTTCTTTTCCGGTCGGCATGTCCACCTGTATCCGATCCGTCATGGCCGTTCCTAGTGCCATCATTGCCACTCGCTGTTCCTCTTCTCTGTCTTTGCGGGCTTGCTTCAGTGGGTTAGCGAACCCCCATCGCTTGGTTTGATTTGTCGTTTGATTTCTCTCTGCAGTCTGTGCGTAGGCCACTCGTTTTGTCAAATCGTTGGTAAAGAGCAGGAGGTCGTTGATCGATGGAGGTAGTGGACTGGCCGCCTTCCACCATCCCTCCTCTTGCCATCGTTTCATGCAGTTATCCCAATGAATCTTGTCTCTTTTCCATGCGGTCTTGCCTCTTGTGTCTGTTACAGCTTTTTTCAGTTTTGCACGCAGTGCTCCTGAGTAGCCACCAGATGGAGCCACAGCTCCAGCCATGTCTTCTTGTGTTCTTCTTTTCTTTTTTTCAAATCAAGTTTTTTTTTTTTTTCAATTCAATTCCAATCTTCTTCTTTTTTTTTTTCAAAATTCTTTTTTTTTTTTTCAATTCCAATCTTCTTCTTTTTTTTCAAAATTCTTTTTTTTTTTCAATTCCAATCTTCTTTCTTTTTTTCCAAAATTCTTTTTTCAAATTTTTCAATATAAAATGTTTGGATGCAGTACTCCCGAATGTCCACCAGATGGAGCCAAAGCTCCTGTCGAATGTTCTTCTTGCAGTTCCTGAAGCACCCACAGAGGGAGCCAAAGCTCCTGTCAAATGTTCTTGTGCAGTTCCTGAAGTACCACCAGAGGGAGCCAAAGCTCCTGTCAAATGTTCTTGTGCCCTCTGTCCTAGTTGTTATCTCTCCCTGCTTTGGCTGCAGCTGTCTTTCTTATCTAAGATGTTCACTCCCTTGCCTCTGTGCCTTTGCCTGCTGTGTCTTCGCTCCTAACTCTGTTCACGGTTCTTATGGATATCTATTACATATATTAACCCTCAGCTTTCCTCTTCTATTCTAGTGTTTGTGGTTCTGTGTTTGAGTGCAAAGCTTGTGTCTTATGCGTGTGCTCTGCTCCACTGACCGTCAATCTCTGAAAAGCACACCAACCTGGTGAAAAACACTACAACTTTACAACTACACATGTACTCTCTAACACCTGTACGCTTCACACAGTCACTCACATCCATACCAGATTGACACCATACACTGCCGTCGCTGAAATACGCACAAATCACATATAGATCTGCTCTTATAGCGTTTTCACGAGCACGGTCCCGAAGGAGATGGATACCTAATAGGCATTACTCAACACTCAATCGACCATACACTGCCGTGATTCCACAAATAATCGCACACAGACCTCGTCAGGAAAGATCTATTGATCTTATTGTTTACAGTGTACGCCTTGTGCGAGCACGGTCCCTAAGGAAATGGCGAATTCTTGTGCTACAATTGAATCGATGTCTCCCTGAGATCATCTATGCTGCATGCAAACCCATACACTGCCACTTCTGCAATACTGGTACACAAACCTCATCAATTACCTCAATTTGACCTCATCAATTTATTTTTCTCAATTAAAATTCTCTGGATGGATCTTCGTTTTACAGTGTACAACATTGCATGAATGTGGTCCCCTTTAGGAAATGGCGTTTTGCAGTCTCCAGACACACTACAGTCACATCAGCGTATTCCAACAACATTTCTATATACTTGATCCAAATCTCAGCTTGCAACTTCGCATAAATCAACAGTGTGGCCCGGAATTCAGTCTTTCAGACCGTCATTGGTCAGCGAACCGAAGCTTTCGCCACGGCTGTGTAACCTCCGAACAGTTATCAAAACTTACACGGTGAACACGATGCCAGTTTATAGAACTTACAATCCTTAATTTCTGTTAGATCCACTCACACACATGTACATTCTATGCTACAAAACCCCCACTGCTGTCATAACAATCCTGTCACAATGCTTCGTCAATTTATCTTTAAAAATTTAGTCAAAGCAATTCATACTCACACCCGGTACTTCTGATCAATTCAATTTGGTTTTTCCTACATACAATTCTGCAGATTTCATTTAAATAGGCTCTGCGCTTACCTTTTGATTGCAGCTGCTTTGATCAGTTTCCCGAGGTGATAAGAATCGTTCCGGCAGGCCTCCGGAATCCCCAGCCTCTCGGGAAAACACCTGTTGTTTTGTCTGTTGACAGAAGAAAAAGTCCGTCACGAGATGTCTCTCCTACTGATCGTTAAAGCCATTCTCTGGTACCATGTTGAGAATAAATCTCAAGTTGAGGAGAAAACTCAGGTGAACAGACTTAGGTCGAGGCGTTTAGCTCAATTCAAGCAATAAGGTTTATTTGTGACAGAAGTATTATGTCCAGCAGTTAAACGTGCACGGACCTAAAAAGTTCACTCTGTAGGAGTGAATGAAAAGCTAGAAGGCGCTTAGACAGAGTGCGCATGCGTTCATATATTAGGTCCTCCTTTTGGAGCCTATTGGTCAAAGCAATAGTAGGAGGCGGATTTGTTTCTAGCATTCAAATGGCCTGATGGAGCACTGAGCATCTCCGCCCACACTGGCTCACGTCCGGGATCCGCCTTCTCTGGAACGTCAGTGTGAGATGTTGATTCAGCAGCATATTGTTATGTTCGGCCAACTAGATAAGCTAGGCGCTAGATATGCAAGGGCGCCTCTTTCTATCTCTAAGATGGAGCAGGCAGTTGAGACTGGTTCTCTGTAAGACTATGTGACATTTAACTGGGGCAAAAGCTATCCTTCAGAGTTCTAGTATTTTCCACTTTGTTCAGGCGAGTGCGAGAGTGCCCCACCTGGCGTTTTTGACCTTCGTGTACTAGAACTCACATATCCGCGTATAAGCTGTGTTTAACATTGAATGAATGTATATTTTATTTACAAAAGCAGTTTCACTTACCAAATGCTGTTCTATTTAAATACAAAGTCCGTCCTCCTGTCAGTCCAATAACGCGGCTGTGCATCCTGCGTTTCAGTTCCAGCAAGAGGTCAAGAGGTCCTTTTCAGTATTCTATTCTTCTTAGGTTGTTCAATGTGGAGCTCAGTTTCCCTGCGAACTTGTTGGTTGATCTGGAGATCCACTCGGGTCCTTCCACACGTTTTTAAGAGCACGTAGCTTGTACTGTCCCGCCGTACTTTGGTGTCGTGTAGCGGCTTTGCTCAGGCAGCTCAGGTTAGTAACTCCAGCACGGCTCCGTACACCGAGACGTTCAGTCGCAAATAACATCCCCATCGACACAGTCTGCATCTCTTCTCCGACCCCGTCAGCCAGGAACACCGTTCTTAGTTTGCGGACTGAAAGTGGCGCACACATCCTTTCCCTGGCTGCGTCAGGCTGCTGGCTGTGGGGTTGACGGGCCGTTTCTTACAATGTCCAGTTTGTCCGGAAATGTCCTTCTTGAGAAAGGCGTTCCCAGTAACTCCGCCACTGAATCAGCTTCTCCTGCTCCTTCCGCCATTTGATGTCAAAAAACAAAGCTCAGTAAAACAAACTAAAAATGCCATCATGTCTTCCATATCTTTCCACTTGAACTCTGACTGCTGCAACCTCAGTTCTGCTAGCAAACAAGTTTCACTTTAGTCACGTGCTCGCCCACTGACCAATCACAGCACACTCTGCAGCGCGTGCACCTGGACATGAGCGGCACGTAATGCTGACGTCATTATAGGCCGCTAGCGGCCGCTGACACGTCAAAGAATACGCCCACCATGTCAAACTAAAGATCTGATTGGTTGAACACTATGACAATCAACAACATCGTCCCCGTTCACTTAAAGTGCTCATGATGCACTTGAGAGTCTGCAGGCCTCTGTTCTACCTAGAGACACAGAGGTGAGATCTGATTGGATGAAAGCTCGACTTAAAACAAGCTGCACTGGAAGCAGAGCAGCTGAGGAACACAGCAGCTGTACAATGAGAACATAAGATAATGGGAAAATATTTATATCAATTATAATACATGTAGTGTACTTAAGAAAAAATATTAAATTATAAAATAGATATAGCTTTGTGATTCTGTTTTGGCCAGCAGAGAAGCGCACCACTGATATTAATATCTCCTCCTCCTCCTCAGGCCATCGTTTACTACACAGAGAGTTTGAGGAGCCCTGATCTTCAGACCCAACGTGGCTCCTGTCTGGCTCTGAAGCGCCTCAGGGCCACAGAGAGCGTGGACCACATATCAGATTTGTGGAGATCAGCTGATGAAGATCTCTGCAGTGCTGCCAGAGAAACTGTCCTCTCTTTTGGTACAAACATGAATCATATTTAAATTCATTGGTATATGATGATATTGTTCTTGTTATTATGATCGCTATCTGTTGGTGTGCAGGTAAAAGGGGCCACCGGGCCTTCCAGAGGATGGAGCAGCTGTGCACTGAAAGGCAGGAGGAGGTCCACCAGAACCAGGAGACTGAGAGCACCTTCCTCTAGGAAACACGTGTGGACCTTCAAGAGGTCTTCTCTCTGGTGGGATCCAACATGAAGAGCCTCAGAGCCCAGAGGACGTGTCCGTGAAGTCTGAAGAGCTCTGTGGTTCATTCATGATGGATGAGGAAGAGGAGCTTTCTCTGCTTCATCCTCAGACTTTACTGGAAATGTGAATTTATTTTGTTGAGTTTTTGCATAAAGAAGGATGACTTCATTTAAAGGTTGTTTTATTGCAAAGTGAAGGAGAAATGTATTCATATCATACACAATGTCAGAAGTGTGATTAAGAAGCATAATGAGCCAATGACAGCGGCCCAGGTTCAAACAGAGAGCGGGTTCTGTTCAATTCTACTTCATCGTTTATCAGCTTCTGACCATAATGGAGCTGCTGAGATGTGACATTCAGGGCCTCCAGAGGATCGTAGGTCAAACCAGCATTTAAACGCTTTCACTCTGTTCTTTACAACCACAATTTACTGCAGTTTCATACTTTGCTTTGGGCGAGTTGTCATTGGAGATACGCATTGATGCATTGATTAGCATTTATGAGCATTTATTAGCATTGATGCATTGATGAGTGTTGATTAGCATTGATGCATTGATTAGCATTGATTAGCCTTGATTAGCATTGATTAGCGTTGATTAGCATTGATTAGCGTTGATTAGCATTGATGCATTGATTCGCGTTGATTAGCATTGATGCATTGATTAGCATTGATTATCATTGATTAGCATTGATTAGCTTTGATTAGCATTGATGAGTGTTGATTAGCATTGATTCGCGTTGATTAGCATTGATGCATTGATTAGCATTGATTAGCCTTGATTAGCATTGATGCATTGATTAGCGTTGATTAGCATTGATGCATTGATTAGCATTGAATAGCATTGATTAGTGTTGGTTAGCATTGATGCATTGATTAGTGTTGGTTAGCATTGATGCATTGATTAGCATTGATGCATTGATTAGCATTGATTAGTGTTGATTAGCATTGATTAGCATTGATTAGCATTGATTAGTGTTGGTTAGCATTGATGCATTGATTAGCATTGATTAGTGTTGATTAGCGTTGATGCATTGATTAGCATTGATTAGCATTGACGCATTGATTAGTGTTGATTAGCATAGATGCATTGATTAGCATTGACGCATTGATTAGTGTTGATTAGCATTGATTAGCATAGATGCATTGATTAGCATTGATTTCGCCTGAAGAAGAGTTCAGTCCTGAGGCAACAATGAACAACAAAGAACAGTGAGACTTGTGTCTTATTAAGACTTGTGTCTTACTTAACAGTAAGATAGCTTTAATGCATGAAAGAGTTAAAGATGTGTCACTCAAAACTTAAAAAATATGACTTCATACATTCATTAATGTGCCACTAAATCAGCTGGAATCCAGTTCTGCAGCTTTTATTTTCATGATAAATAATGATTTAGTTGATTCATGGATTGTTTGTTTTGTCTTGTTTTTCTTTGATTATTTTGTTAAGAAGCTGTAAATTCTTAACATCTTATTATTTCCACCTGAAATAAAGCTGGAAAGAGCTTGTGTTGTAACCTTCATATTCACTTCAGTGTTGTTGATTCTTTCATGGTTCTCTTGGATAATTGATGATCAATGATCAATATTTCTGAGGTCTGCTTTGGCTTCAGCCGTCACCACTCGACCAGGCGTGTGCTGCCCTCTGCTGGACTGGTGGAGTGAAGTGAGGCTGAGGATGCACACAGAATGTGCTCTGCTCTCATTATGATGTCCTGGGAGCTTCTTGTTGACAGCAGTCTATAGTTCCATATTTACGACGTTTTATATGAGACATTGAATGCGTTGAAATCACGTCTTCGTGTCATATCACCGGCCAGCGTAATATGATTTTGGAGAAATACGCTTAAAGTAACCAACATCTCGTCTCTTTCAACCTACAACTGAACAAACCATCAACATTTTAAAACAAATTGTTTTGTGACACGTTGATATTGTAACCGTAGTTTAGCCGGTTGAAAAGACGGTGAAAATAGGTCGAAGACGTTCAGACCCCATTTCAACACGTTTTCAACCAGAAATCAACGTTGAAATCTGGGTTAGTGCTCACTGGGACTACAGAAACACCTCTACAGTGGTGATCACTGTGTCTTTATTAGTTATTAGTTAGTTATTAAGTACAGTGATCACAGCTGTGATCACACCGCACAGCAGTCATCACACATCACAGCTGTGCTGTGATCATGTCATCACACCCCGATCACAGCAGCTGTGACGACAGCTGTGACGACAGCTTAGTTTTCAGCTGTGTTTGTGCTCACAGCTGTGCGGTGTGATCACAGTACTGTGATGACAGCTGTGATGTGATGACAGCTGTGATCACAGCTGATCTGTGATCACAGCTGATCTGTGATCAGCTGTGATCACAGATCAGCTGTCATCACATCACAGCTGTGATCTGTGATCAGCTGTGATCAGCTGTGATCACAGCTGATCAGTGATCACAGCTGATCAGCTGTGATCACAGATCAGCTGTGATCACAGCTGATCTGTGATCACAGCTGATCAGCTGATCCTCCGTCATCAGAAACAGACGTCGCTTCATGTGACGCTTCAGAGGAAAGGACGTCTCATGTCTCCTAACATATTTCCTCGTTCCTCGCATGGTTTCCTCCATGCATCCCTGGTGGGAGGGACTAGGACGCAAGGAAAGGACCTAAGTGAGGGAAACAGGGATGCAGTTAAGGCTACATCCACATTACTCTGTTTCTATTTGGAAGCAGATTTTTCAAATAGAAACGATCTCCGTCCACACGGCCGTTTCAGCATCATTCTCCAGTTGATCTGCAGCCACACGGCAACCTTCGAAGACGGGCAGCACGTGACCATTAACGTACGCTGGGCATGCGCGTGATGGATTGCTTGCTTCGTTTAAAAAAATACGACGGAAGTAGTATGAAGAGCTGCTTCTCTCCTGAAATATTAAACACGGAAAATATATTTTAAACAAACAAGTTCTACGAGAGATGAAAGAGGAGAAGAAACACCGTGTGTACAACTACTCAGAAAGTACCTTTAGAGGACTTTAGTTTCTCAAAACCTTTTATATTACTGAGACACGGTTCAACACGCTGAGAGAGAAACTTTATTTAAATTAAAATCAAAGCAATAATGTAACACACACACACTTAATGAAATAATCAGAAAGAGAACGTCACCCCATGCACAAGAAAAACTAACTGACAAAACAACCAGCGAAGAAGAGACATTCACCCCGAGGAGGAGAGCTGCAGAGCATTGTGGGTAATAACAAGAGGACAGATCTCAGCAGTCATTGATTGTCAGCGTTACATTGCTTGTTGCCTCTCTTCTCTCCAGAGCAACTTTAACACTAACTGGGTTTAAAGTTCATCAGCATGACACAGAGAAACAAATATGGCCGCCAGTCAGACGCCACACGTCTCAGCAGGTTTGTGGGAGTTTTGGCAGCTTTTTTTTGGAGAAACCTTTCGTGGCTCTTGAGTAACGCTGGAAGTAAACGAGGACCAGAAGAGGAACCGGAACACTGGACCACAGCTCACCGCAGACAGACACTCATTCAAATGTTGAGATGATTTGTCCTTCAAGTCCTCATCTTCCTGTTACAGAAGTTCACAGAGCGTCTCCTCAAGTCTCTCTACAGCATGGAAACTACAGCCCCCACAATCCTCTCCTCCTCTACACCACTTCTGGCCGAGCGCTCTCTGTATTCGCCCCCACAGTCGCTCACATTACGGTAGATTTATTCTCCAGCGACGCCTTGTTCACCTTCACCCCCCCCCCATATCTCTTATTATTTAACTCTTAGGTCCCGACGATGTTGGGGTCGTGGGCGGCGTCCGGCAGCGCGGCGTCCTGGCAGTGGTACAGGAAGCAGTTCCCCCAGCAGCTGTAGCAGATGAGGAAGAGGGCGGCGAGGAAGACCAGAGCACAGATGGTGCAGGGCTTCCTCTCCAGCAGGAAGCTCAGCAGGTAGAAGCCCATGAACATGGAGTGGTTGAACCACAGCGCCGGGTTCAGAGGCTTGGGGATGAGCAGCACAGGGAGCAGCCACTGGAGGCAGTACATGGTGTCTCCTCCGGGGGGGTCAGGTCCACGTGGGTGGAGGTCTCTGCAGGAGAGCGACCGTAGAAGATGGTGAGAGTCGTCCTATCTGATGGAGCAGAGGTCATCTCTGGAGACTGCAGAGGACAGACGACAGAAGAGAAGTCCACCATCAACGGCACGACTGATTCAACGGGTTCAGTGTGTTTGGTCACATGACGAAGAAAAGCAGCAGAACTACACAACTTGAGATTGATGGTCTCGCTGCTCTACAGCAGCACCTCGCTGCTCTACAGCAGCACCTCGCTGCTCTACAGCAACACCTCGCTGCTCTACAGCAGCACCTCGCTGCTCTACAGCAACACTTCGCTGCTCTACAGCAACACTTCGCTGCTCTACAGCAACACCTCGCTGCTCTACAATGCTCTAGAATAAAATAGAATGTATACTATCTTTATCCCTTTATGGGGGACATTTTTCTCTGCATTTGACCCATCCCTGTATACAGGGAGCAGTGGGCAGCCAATGACAGGCGCCCAGGGAGCCGGAGGTTCAGTGTATTGCTCAGGTACACTTCGACACGTCCCAGTCCGGGATCGAACCGTTGACCTTCCGGTTCCCAGACGACCTCTTTAACCCAGTGTATCACGGTCGCCCCCTCAACAGGTTCACATTTTTTTACAGCAGCAACACCTGATCATGAAATAATAATCAGGTGTGACTAACACGCCTGCCTGCCTGCACACACACACACACACACACACACACACACACACACACACACACACACACACACACACACACACACACACACACACACAAAAGACTAAAAGTACAGTATTTACATGTTACTTCCTTATAGGACCTGATGCTGTTAGCTTAGCATCTCAGCTCATTTGAACTAATATTAACTAGCTTTATTAACGTTACAATCAGCGGTAAAGCTGATCTGAGATCAGTGTTAACAGTTTTAAGTTTATATTCGTAGTTTTGAGATAAAACTAGAACTCTAAAGTAGCTCCACGTACTAGTGAAGGTAGAACGTTACGTGACGGTTAGTTATAGACACGTTCACTGTAGACTAAAGAACAGCACGTATCAGAGGCTAGATAGCTTAGCTTGAAATACAATTGAGTTAGCGTACTGTAACGTAACACCGCTAAGATATCACAGCGGGATAGTTCACCGTATTGTTACGTAGTTGTGTTCAGAATGTATTTACAGAATAAAGTGAACAAACCTGACATGTTTTGAGCTCGTTCTCAGCAGAGAGCAACCACCAACAGCTCACTGCGTACGTAGCATGCTAGCTAGCTAAACAGCATTAGTGCTAGTTGGAAGGACCCCTGGTGCAAAGCGAGAGGTAGCCGATGTTCTGCCTGAATACAATTAACTCAGCAGGTTTGTCCAGCAGTGCGCCAGATTAGGGGAAGAATTTAGATCCTTAATTAAAGAGAAGTACCGTCTACCACACGGCAGAAATACTACTACTAATATAAGTACAAGTACTACCACACGGCAGAAATACTACTACTAATATAAGTACAAGTACTACCACACGGCAGAAATACTACTACTAATATAAGTACAAGTACTACCACACGGCAGAAATACTACTACTAATATAAGTACAAGTACTACCACACGGCAGAAATACTACTACTAATATAAGTACAAGTACTACCACACGGCAGAAATACTACTACTAATATAAGTACAAGTACTACCACACGGCAGAAATACTACTACTAATATAAGTACAAGTACTACCACACGGCAGAAATACTACTACTAATATAAGTACAAGTACTACCACACGGCAGAAATACTACTACTAATATAAGTACAAGTACTACCACACGGCAGAAATACTACTACTAATATAAGTACAAGTACTACCACACGGCAGAAATACTACTACTAATATAAGTACAAGTACTACCACACGGCAGAAATACTACTACTAATATAAGTACAAGTACTACCACACGGCAGAAATACTACTACTAATATAAGTACAAGTACTACCACACGGCAGAAATACTACTACTAATATAAGTACAAGTACTACCACACGGCAGAAATACTACTACTAATATAAGTACAAGTACTACCACACGGCAGAAATACTACTACTAATATAAGTACAAGTACTACCACACGGCAGAAATACTACTACTAATATAAGTACAAGTACTACCACACGGCAGAAATACTACTACTAATATAAGTACAAGTACTACCACACGGCAGAAATACTACTACTAATATAAGTACAAGTACTACCACACGGCAGAAATACTACTACTAATATAAGTACAAGTACTACCACATGGCAGAAATACTACTGCTAATATAAGTACATGTACTACCTGACGGCAGAAATACTACTACTAATATAAGTACATGTTCTACCACACGGCAGAAATACTACTACTAATATAAGTACATGTACTACCACACGGCAGAAATACTACTACTAATATAAGTACAAGTACTACCAGACGGCAGAAATACTACTAATATAAGTACAAGTACTACCAGACGGCAGAAATACTACTACTAATATAAGTACAAGTACTACCACACGGCAGAAATACTACTACTAATATAAGTACAAGTACTACCACACGGCAGAAATACTACTACCAATATAAGTACATGTTCTACCACACGGCAGAAATACTACTACTAATATAAGTACAAGTACTACCAGATGGCAGAAATACTACTACTAATATAAGTACAAGTACTACCACACGGCAGAAATACTACTACTAATATAAGTACAAGTACTACCAGACGGCAGAAATACTACTACTAATATAAGTACAAGTACTACCACACGGCAGAAATACTACTACCAATATAAGTACATGTTCTACCACACGGCAGAAATACTACTACTAATATAAGTACAAGTACTACCAGACGCAGAAATACTACTACTAATATAAGTACAAGTACTACCAGAAGGCAGAAATACTACTACTAATATAAGTACAAGTACTACCAGACGGCAGAAATACTACTACCAATATAAGTACATGTTCTACCACACGGCAGAAATACTACTACTAATATAAGTACATGTTCTACCACACGGCAGAAATACTACTACTAATATAAGTACAAGTACTACCACATGGCAGAAATACTACTACTAATATAAGTACAAGTACTACCAGACGGCAGAAATACTACTACTAATATAAGTACATGTTCTACCACACGGCAGAAATACTACTACTAATATAAGTACAAGTACTACCACACGGCAGAAATACTACTACTAATATAAGTACAAGTACTACCACATGGCAGAAATACTACTACTAATATAAGTACAAGTACTACCAGACGGCAGAAATACTACTACTAATATAAGTACAAGTACTACCAGACGGCAGAAATACTACTACTAATATAAGTACAAGTACTACCACACGGCAGAAATACTACTACTAATATAAGTACAAGTACTACCACACGGCAGAAATACTACTACTAATATAAGTACAAGTACTACCAGACGGCAGAAATACTACTACTAATATAAGTACAAGTACTACCAGACGGCAGAAATACTACTACTAATATAAGTACAAGTACTACCACACGGCAGAAATACTACTACCAATATAAGTACATGTTCTACCACACGGCAGAAATACTACTACTAATATAAGTACAAGTACTACCACACGGCAGAAATACTACTACTAATATAAGTACAAGTACTACCAGACGGCAGAAATACTACTACTAATATAAGTACAAGTACTACCACACGGCAGAAATACTACTACCAATATAAGTACATGTTCTACCACACGGCAGAAATACTACTACTAATATAAGTACAAGTACTACCAGACGCAGAAATACTACTACTAATATAAGTACAAGTACTACCAGAAGGCAGAAATACTACTACTAATATAAGTACAAGTACTACCAGACGGCAGAAATACTACTACCAATATAAGTACATGTTCTACCACACGGCAGAAATACTACTACTAATATAAGTACATGTTCTACCACACGGCAGAAATACTACTACTAATATAAGTACAAGTACTACCACATGGCAGAAATACTACTACTAATATAAGTACAAGTACTACCAGACGGCAGAAATACTACTACTAATATAAGTACATGTTCTACCACACGGCAGAAATACTACTACTAATATAAGTACAAGTACTACCACACGGCAGAAATACTACTACTAATATAAGTACAAGTACTACCACATGGCAGAAATACTACTACTAATATAAGTACAAGTACTACCAGACGGCAGAAATACTACTACTAATATAAGTACAAGTACTACCAGACGGCAGAAATACTACTACTAATATAAGTACAAGTACTACCACACGGCAGAAATACTACTACTAATATAAGTACAAGTACTACCACACGGCAGAAATACTACTACTAATATAAGTACAAGTACTACCAGACGGCAGAAATACTACTACTAATATAAGTACAAGTACTACCACACGGCAGAAATACTACTACCAATATAAGTACATGTTCTACCACACGGCAGAAATACTACTACTAATATAAGTACAAGTACTACCAGACGGCAGAAATACTACTACTAATATAAGTACAAGTACTACCACACGGCAGAAATACTACTACTAATATAAGTACAAGTACTACCACACGGCAGAAATACTACTACCAATATAAGTACATGTTCTACCACACGGCAGAAATACTACTACTAATATAAGTACAAGTACTACCACACGGCAGAAATACTACTACTAATATAAGTACAAGTACTACCACACGGCAGAAATACTACTACTAATATAAGTACATGTTCTACCACACGGCAGAAATACTACTACTAATATAAGTACAAGTACTACCACACGGCAGAAATACTACTACTAATATAAGTACAAGTACTACCACACGGCAGAAATACTACTACCAATATAAGTACATGTTCTACCACACGGCAGAAATACTACTACTAATATAAGTACAAGTACTACCAGACGGCAGAAATACTACTACTAATATAAGTACAAGTACTACCACACGGCAGAAATACTACTACTAATATAAGTACAAGTACTACCACACGGCAGAAATACTACTACCAATATAAGTACATGTTCTACCACACGGCAGAAATACTACTACTAATATAAGTACAAGTACTACCACACGGCAGAAATACTACTACTAATATAAGTACAAGTACTACCACACGGCAGGAACATTTGCATAAAGTTTTTTGTGCGAAAATCTTAATTTGTAAAGTAATCAGAGGTCAAGTAAATGTAGCGCATTAAGAGGAACATTATACTTCCATTTGAATGGTTGTGGAGTTGAGATATGAAGTTGCATGAGAAGAACATTCAAATGAAGTACAAGTACATTACCTGAGTTAATGAGTATCAGACTCACAATCAGCTTTATTGGCCATGTGTGTGAACGCATTCATGGAATTTGACTCCGGTTTCCACTTCGCTCTCAATGTACAAACACAAGTTTACAATAAGCAAGACAAATATATATAAAGAATAAAACAAGGGCAACAAAGAAAAGAAAAGTAGAACAGGAGGTATAAACATTTAACAACTATGTACAATTTAAGTATCAACAACATATATCCAAAAAAAGTCTGTTCATTGACTTTCTACTTTTAATGATCCAGAACAGTTGAAGGTAGAAGGAGCAAGAAAATGACGAGAAATCACATTTTCTTCAAACTTTATTTCTCCTGTTTAACTTATTACACAGACAACCAAAAGAGTGAGCCGGTGTGTGAATAACATATTAATAAACGTTTCAAAGTGAAAGTTCTGTAAAATAAAACATCAGAGATGGATGAATAAAAACAAAACAGAAATCTTTGTCTCTTTGTTGTTGTTTTGTGTTACAACTGAATAATTATTGACTTCACTAACAAACGCACAAAGCTGCAATCACACAACACATCTGAGAAAACAGAAGTCAAACGATGAGAATCTGTGAAGCGTTCAGCTGATGTCTAACAAAAAGCTAAAAGTTTGTCTCCGTTAAACTGAAACATGAAACTCCTTCATTCAGGCTTTGAGCAGAAAGCAGAAGCAGAATCTTTATTATTCTCTGCAGGGCTGAAAGCTGCATGCTCCATTCTGATCTTAAACAGATCGACTACGATGCAGGACTCGTTCAGGACTCATTTAGGACTCGTTCAGGACTCATTCCTCCATAAATCCAGCTGAGCAGACAAAGAGTTTACAGTTATGGTGAAGCATATTGTTACATAGAGAACTGTCAGAGTAAAAGAGCTGAAACACGGGCAACATCTTCATCAAATACCACCTGTAACAACAGACTGAGTCCTCGGCAGAGACCCGGAATCAACTCTGACCCGATGCCCTTTGCTGTGTGTCTCGGACCTGACTTTATTGCCTCGGACACGAACGTAGTGACTCGGACACGAACGTAGTGACTCGGACATGAACGTAGTGACTCACACATGAACGTAGTGACTCGGACATGAACGTATTGACTCGGACATGAACGTATTGACTCGGACATGAACGTAGTGACTCGGACATGAACGTATTGACTCGGACATGAACGTAGTGACTCGCACATGAACGTAGTGACTCGGACATGAACGTAGTGACTCGGACATGAACGTAGTGACTCGCACATGAACGTAGTGACTCGGACATGAACGTAGTGACTCGGACATGAACGTAGTGACTCGGACATGAACGTATTGACTCGGACATGAACGTATTGACTCGGACATGAACGTATTGACTCGGACATGAACGTAGTGACTCGGACATGAACGTAGTGACTCGGACATGAACGTATTGACTCGGACATGAACGTATTGACTCGGACATGAACGTAGTGACTCAGACATGAACGTAGTGACTCAGACATGAACGTATTGACTCAGACATGAACGTAGTGACTCAGACATGAACGTAGTGACTCAGACATGAACGTAGTGACTCGGACATGAACGTAGTGACTCGGACATGAACGTAGTGACTCGGACATGAACGTAGTGACTCAGACATGAACGTAGTGACTCGGACATGAACGTAGTGACTCAGACATGAACGTAGTGACTCAGACATGAACGTAGTGACTCGGACATGAACGTATTGACTCGGACATGAACGTATTGACTCGGACATGAACGTATTGACTCGGACATGAACGTATTGACTCGGACATGAACGTAGTGACTCGGACATGAACGTAGTGACTCGGACATGAACGTATTGACTCGGACATGAACGTATTGACTCGGACATGAACGTATTGACTAGGACATGAACGTAGTGACTCGGACATGAACGTAGTGACTCAGACATGAACGTATTGACTCAGACATGAACGTAGTGACTCAGACATGAACGTAGTGACTCGGACATGAACGTATTGACTCGGACATGAACGTAGTGACTCGGACATGAACGTAGTGACTCAGACATGAACGTAGTGACTCAGACATGAACGTAGTGACTCGGACATGAACGTATTGACTCGGACATGAACGTAGTGACTCAGACATGAACGTAGTGACTCGGACATGAACGTATTGACTCGGACATGAACGTAGTGACTCAGACATGAACGTAGTGACTCAGACATGAACGTATTGACTCAGACATGAACGTAGTGACTCAGACATGAACGTAGTGACTCGGACATGAACGTATTGACTCGGACATGAACGTAGTGACTCAGACATGAACGTAGTGACTCAGACATGAACGTAGTGACTCGATTAAAGCGAATCAAACATTACCATAGTGACTCAGACTAAATCCCTTTCCATTAAAACATCAAAGACTTGGGACTTGGACTTGTGGTTTGGTGACTAGAACACTGCCACTAGTGACGTCATGCTTTTGTCCTCTAAATGTTGCCCGTGAGTCGTTGATTCAAGAGTTAGCCGGAGCTACAGCAGCCATTCCAACACTAATAAAAGAAGCATATTATGCAAACATAGCATCACATGACATCACAGTAAACAACCGTCCTTATGAACGTTATCTCTATATGTATATATGTATATATGATATATATATATATGTACTGTATATACACATATATACATTTAACATGATGCAGCATTTCAATGATCATAGTCACGGTTTCCAAGAGGAATCGATAAAGTGCCAAAAAACGACTTTCAAAGTGTGTGATTGTGAGCTCAGAGGAGTCTCTGGGTTAGTTTTATCTTTATTAATGCAGAACCTTTTATAAACTCATCAAATGTTTTACAAAGTAACTTTAGATAAATGTGGCGAAGAAACAAATGTAAACGAGGAGAAAATGAAACAATATTTGAGTAAATGTAGTGAGTTACATTTCATCTTAAAGCTGCTCTACATGCTGTAACTCTACATTCAGACGTTTCAGGAGCTTGATGTGGTGACTTTGATGTAACATCTCGTTCTTTAGAGACGTTCATTCTCTCCATGAATTCTAATGAGATAAAAACCCATGACAGCGTCAGAGACTCCTCTTGCTTCACCTCCTCTGAGCCTCCTTCTCTCTCTTCCTCCTCTGTTTCCTCTACTGTCTCCTTCTAGGCTCCACCTTTCATCAGTCTACCAGAGACCTTTATAACCTGCCTCCTCTTCTCCTTCCTCCATCAGAGATGAGTGTCCTGCTCCTCTTCCTCCTCCTCGGTCGCTGCCTGATTCACAAACACCTGAAGAAGAAAGAAGGAGGAGACTAAAATGAACCAACCATCAGATTGTTAATCATCCAAACATCCACTTAAAGATTCATCCAATCACCTGCCAGCGACTGCTCTCGGCCCCGCCTCCTTCTGCCCCCCCAGCGAGCCCATTGGTGCTCGGCTTCTTCTTCTTCTCGCTCATTTCAGGCTGGTTGTCGTTGGTTATGTCCAGGGTGGGGTTGTCGTGGCAACTGTTCTCCACAAAGTGAAGTTCTTCAGCACGGAACTGAGATGAAAATATATAAACATAACATAATATAAATATAATATAAATATAAATATAATATAATATAATATAATTAAATATAAATATAATATAAATATAAATATAAATATAAATATAAATATAATATAAATATAAATATAAATATAAATATAATATAATATAATTAAATATAAATATAATATAAATATAATATAATGTAAATATATAATATAAATATTCAAACACGTCTCCATCAAATCTATCAAAAACATTCAAATAAAACAGTGAACAGTTCAATCAGAATGAATCATGTCGTGTTTAAGATAATATTGACGTAATTATTGTTTTTTTGGAAGTCAAACAAATGCTTTTATTTTGATAGAGTGAGATGTTTAACTGCAGTAAAAATGAAATAAAGTAAAGTGAAGTAGGAGTACTGGTAAATACTCCAGTCAAGTAGGAGTACTTGTAAATACTCCAGTGAAGTAGGAGTACTGGTAAATACTCCAGTCAAGTAGGAGTACTTGTAAATACTCCAGTGAAGTAGGAGTACTGGTAAATACTCCAGTCAAGTAGGAGTACTCGTCTGCTGACCCACCGTGGTCTTGGTGGCCGGCGGCCGTCTCTGCCAGCAGATGTAGATGAATCCAGATGTGATGATGACCAGACACACGGAGCCGATGATCACCAGAACCACAAACAGCTTCCCGTAGTCACTGCGGGTCTGACTGGGACG
>NC_136636.1:560274-575274 GCF_949748355.1 Melanostigma gelatinosum
ATAAAGTACAACATGTACCTCTGAGGTGTAGTACAGCATAAAGTACTACATATACCTCTGAGGTGTAGTACAGTATAAAGTACTATATGTACCTCTGACGTGTATAAAGTACTATATGTACCTCTGAGATGGAGTACAGTTTAGAGTACTATATGTACCTCTGAGGTGGAGTACAGTAAAAAGTACAACATGTACCTTTGAACCTGTGCTCTTCCTCCTCTAGCTCCTCCTCTTCCTCCATGCTAGGCTGCAGGGGCTCCCTGCTGGGAGCCACGCCCCCTTCTGCCACAGTGGGATTCTGGGTAAATACTTCTCTGTGTTTAAGACCCGTGTCCTCCTCGTCCCTTTTTGTCTCTTCATCCTCTGGAGACACAAACAGGAAGTGAAACAGGAAGCAGCTCTTCATCGTCTTCCTCTCTGAGACAGAAAAGTAAACTTACCTTTGGTGTAACTTCCCAGCAGCCCGAAGTCTGTCCCAGTGTCGGTCTCGGGGGGGTCAGTTCCTGCAGGGTCTCCTCCTCCAGCAGTAGTACTAGCAGTACTACTACTAGTAGTAGTACTACTAGTACCAGCTGTAGTGATGGAGGAGTGGAGGCCTCCGTATCCACTAGAGTGACCGTCTGCCTCCCACAGATCTCTCTCTACAGGACCCGCCTGTTAGTGCACATCAATTATACAATAATAATTATTGTTGTTATAATAATATTTATATGGACACTAGAGGTGGTGACATTCAAAGCTGAGGCAGCGAAGTTTAAAATATTTATATATTTATCAATATATCCAAATCAAGCTGTCCTCACCTCCAGCACCAGGGATGAACGGTGCTCCTGTAGCCCAGAATCCTGCCCCTCAGTTGGGGGGGAGGGTCTGGAGGGTCTGGAGGGTCTGGAGGGTCTGGAGGGTCTGACAGATGAAGTGTATCCTGAGAGATACAAAGAGACGCGTCACAAACACCTGAGCACGAAATACACCTGAGGACTGAATACACCTGAGGACTGAATACACCTGAGGACTGAATACAGCTGAGGACTGAATACAGCCGAGGACTGAATACACCTGAGGACTGAATACAGCCGAGGACTAAATACAGCTGAGGACTGAATACCATGATAGTAGGACAGGAACTTCTATTTTGTTTCCAATGTCTCCAGACTACTGTTGGCCACTTTTGGTTTGTCCAGCAAAGAAGGAGAAGAGCAGTAAACATCTGTGGCCTTTAAAGATGAAACATTTTCCTTTAGGTTTGTGACTCAGGCTAATGTGGCTAACGTGACTAATGAGGCTAACGTGGCTAACGTAGCTATCATGGCTAATGGGGCTAACGTGGCTAATGGGGCTAACGTGGCTAACGTAGCTATCGTGGCTAATGGGGCTAACGTGGCTAACGTAGCTATTGTGGCTAACGGGGCTAACGTGGCTGCCTGAGGGTTTTCTTATCATGTGATGTCATCGGGTTCAGATCATTTCTACTAACCAATCAGAGCATCCAGATCTGGGCTTGTGTGGATGGCATCGTCTGTTCCTCCTCTCCTCTCTTCTTCCTTTCCTCTGTCCCCTCCCCCTCTCCTCTCTCTGTCCTCTCCTCCCTCCTCCCCTCTGTCTCTGTCCTCTCCTCCCTCCTCCCCTCTGTCTCTGTCCTCTCCTCCCTCCTCCCCTCTGTCTCTGTCCTCCATGTCTGTTCCATAGAAGCCTGAGGCCTCCAGGGAGGCATCTCCAGCTCCCGGCCCAGCGCGGAGCTCCCTCTCCGGGTCGGTGGAGTCTGGGCCTCCCTTGTAGCTTCCTGGCTCCTGAGGAACCACCAGATGAACCATCCGCTGAAAAAAGAAAGATATTTGTTGGATAGATTATTAAGATAAATATGAAATACATCATCGTATTAAAACAGATTCAGGACTAAAACATGGTGTCTTTACATCTTTGATAAACCTTTCCTCCTGTAAACGTAACATCTTAGACTCATACAGACGCAGACATTCACACATTGAAGCCTCCTTTTACAGTTTGTTACACGTGGCCTGAACTCACCTCCATCTCGTCCTCCACACCCAGGTTTTCCTCCACAGCAGGTCGGGTCCTGACTACTTCCTGGAGCTGGGAGGAGTTAGCGGCGTCCATCTTGGCCTGAGAACGGGACGTTTCGTGGATCTCTGGACGGCCCATGTCGTGGATCAAATGAGGCTGGGCTCGGACTAACTCCTGGATCGAGTGGCGTTTGGTTCTGACTATTTCCTGGATGAAGTGGGGCTGGAAGAGCCGGTCCACCGGAGGACCGGGGGGCACGACCCGCTGGGACGAACCCAGACTGAAGGCATCGCCACTGGAAAGAAGAGCTAAAAACAAAGAGATTCGAGGTTTTATGGATTAACAGGGTGAAGAAAAGAAAACTGATCTAATGTCCAACAGGCAGTAAGATGAATTACATGTTAATGTTTGCTGAAAACAGATTAAACAGGATGATTGACAATGTTCAACAATAATCTCATAACATGGATTCATAAATAAGAAAACAGCTGTGAATGTGAATACAAGCAAATGTATTTAAAGCTTATTTTGATTAGTTTCTTCATTTGTTTGTTTTACTTATTGTGACTAATACATGTTTCATGTGTAACGTGTTATTTTTTATATTTTGGCGATTTAAAAAAAAGAAATTGTGTCGTAAACATTAACAGGTCAAACTTGACTTGAACCTCCTATTTAGCATTTATAAGATGAATATACACTGGATACAATGTTACTACTTATTAATTAAAGAAGTATTACTGTGCTAGACTGGTATTAATAAGATAAATAAATATAAACTGCAGAGTTATGCCGTGTTCACACCAAACGCGGCGCGAATTCATTGCGCTGCGTATTCGCGTCAACGATCCACAACGACCCACAATGATCCACAACGACCCACAAAGACCCAAAACGATCCACAACGACCCACAACGATCCACAACGATCCACAACGACCCACAACGACCCACAACGATCCACAACGATCCACAACGACCCACAACGACCCAAAACGATCCACAACGACCCACAACGACCCACAACGATCCACAACGACCCACAACGACCCACAACGACCCACAACGACCCACAACGACCCACAACGACCCAAAACGATCCACAACGATCCACAACGATCCACAACGACCCAAAACGACCCAAAACGACCCACAACGATCCACAACGACCCACAACGATCCACAACGATCCACAACGACCCACAACGACCCACAACGACCCACAACGACCCACAACGACCCACAACGATCCACAACGATCCACAACGACCCACAACGATCCACAACGACCCAAAACGATCCACAACGACCCACAAAGACCCAAAACGATCCACAACGACCCACAACGACCCACAACGATCCACAACGACCCACAACGACCCACAACGACCCACAACGACCCACAACGACCCAAAACGATCCACAACGATCCACAACGACCCAAAACGACCCAAAACGACCCACAACGATCCACAACGACCCACAACGATCCACAACGATCCACAACGACCCACAACGACCCACAACGACCCACAACGATCCACAACGACCCACAACGACCCACAACGACCCAAAACGATCCACAACGACCCAAAACGACCCACAATGATCCACAACGACCCACAAAGACCCAAAACGATCCACAACGACCCACAACGATCCACAACGACCCACAATGATCCACAACGACCCACAAAGACCCACAATGATCCACAACGACCCACAAAGACCCAAAACGATCCACAACGACCCACAACGATCCACAACGACCCACAACGACCCACAAAGACCCAAAACGATCCACAACGACCCACAACGATCCACAACGATCCACAACGACCCACAACGACCCAAAACGATCCACAACGACCCACAACGATCCACAACGACCCACAAAGACCCAAAACGATCCACAACGACCCACAACGATCCACAACGACCCACAACGACCCACAAAGACCCACAACGACCCACAAAGACCCACAACGATCCACAAAGACCCACAACGACCCACAAAGACCCACAACGACCCACAACGACCCACATCGACCCACAAAGACCCACAACGACCCACAACGACCCACAACGACCCACAAAGACCCACAACGACCCACAAAGACCCACAACGACCCACAAAGACCCACAAAGACCCACAAAGACCACAAAGATCCACAACGACCCACAAAGACCCACAACGACCCACAAAGACCCACAAAGACCCACAAATTCCCACCGCCTCCCGAAAGAAGTTAAGATGTTTGAGAAGACTTTTCTTTATGAATTGAATCTTTCAGGTCAACAAACTACCAGAAGTACAACGAGTAATAACTAATGGAGTCACCTGTGACCTGGCGATGTCGCTAGAAGACTTAAGCCGCGTTCACACCAAATGCGTCGATTTTTTGACGCGCCGCAAAAACGCGTCCAACGCACCGCCGGTCGTGTTCACACCAAACACAATTGGCGATTCGCGCGAATCGCGCAGCGCCGGAGAGGGGGCGTGGTTTATAGACCTGGATCCGTTCAACTGTCCGCCATTAACCATGAAAACATAACCTCTATTTCTGCTTAGTACGTGTTGTGGAAGTCACAGATATCCCGGAAACTAAACGCCATCATGTCTGGTTCATATTGTTCAGAGGAGCTCCGTGGATTGTATCGAGCTGTATTCACTGTCTAGCAAGCCACCGGTCGCTGTTTACTACAGCTGTAGGAACACTAAATAAACTGATTTGGCTGTGATTCAACGGAAAATAAACCGACAAAAAGGGACTCCGAAATAACTACGTAATGATACCGATTTGTAGGCTACTTGTCTTCTCAATGGAGCTCTGATGGATCGGTGCTAGGCTATGCTAACATCGTAGCAGCTCCACCAGCACTCAATAACGTCACATAGACGTAAATACGGCAGCGTCTATTCATTGTTTGTACCGTATGGTTTACACACACACATGCATACACATAGTTTGGTCCGGTCTCTGTTGATATGAGGTATCGTAGAGCTCTGGGTGAACACAGACGGCTACAGGATTTATTTCCTGATTCAACAGCAGCAGGAAGCCAGTGATGACAGGGGCAGCAACTCAACGCTGATAGGCTATCGCGCCACAGCGTCACGCGATTATTACGCAGAAGTTGAAAAATTTCAACTCGCGGACTCGCGGACTCTGGTGATCCTCTGACTTTTTCTAAAAACTTCCATTTACCCAATACTGAAAAGTGAAGTCAAAGCTTCACGTGTTCAAGCTGTATTCTCTCTAGTGTCCACCAGGGGGCGACTCCTCTGGTTGTATAGAAGTCTATAGAAAATGACTCTACTTCTCTCTTGATTTATTACCTCAGTAAACATTGTAAACATGAGTTTATGTCTCAATCTCTAGTTGCAAGTCTTCTTCAATACAGCATGATGTTCATTTAGTACATTATGGTCCATTTAGAGTCACACAGACCATAAAGCAGGGGATGCTTTAGGGCGGGGCTACACGCTGATTGACAGGTCTCTCATAGACCATAAAGCAGGGGATGCTTTAGGGGCGGGCCTACACGGTGATTGACAGGCTAAATGTAACTAGCTAGCTGACGTCTTCACTAACATTGAGGACATCAGTCGTGTTTGGTTTTGAAGATTTATTTTATGATTCAGTTAAATTAAAATATGAGTTTGTATCTTTTAAATAAAACCAAGAAGTTTAGTATTTCTTCAGAACAAATAACAGAACATTTGGATGAATAGATGTAAACACATTCATTAACAGGTTTTACTGCATCGTTCATCTGAGTTATGATTTGCTAAGAAAGACAAAAGACGGGTTTCACAATTATGCTGATGTTCATAAAAACGTTGAAGTCACAATTCACATGATTTGAATGAATAACTTGTCTTTGATAAACTATTGTGAAATATAAAATAACTCAAACCATGTTGTTAAATATGCTGTTTATAGATTAAATCTTTCTGTGTGTTTGTTTATTGATGAATAAAGTTATTTTTGACTCCTTATGTTCTGCTTTATGAGTATGATGAGGGTTAGTATGATATGAGCATCATGACAATAAAAATCAATCTCTTTTATGCTTCCATAAGAAATATAAAAGCTTCAGTTTCAGTCCAAGGATCCTGAGATCTGTTGTTTTCAGTTCAGCATGTTGGGGGGGGGGGGGGGGTAAACTAAAGCCCCCCCAGATCAGCTTATAGACCGGGACCCTCCCCCAAATCCTCTTCACCCCGACTGAGAGGCAGAGAGGGGTCACTCTCCTCTTCCTCACCTCCTCTCTCTCCACAAGTTTCATCAGTGGGATGAAGATGTTTGTCCACTCATGTTGAGTTTACAGCTAACCAGCTCAGTAACCAGCTGGTTAACTGATAACTCTTTATCAATGAACTCTACTGATATACTGTATATAAATATCAATATATATACACAACGTCCATGACTGCTGAGTTATTGATGATTATCATCATCCGTGTGTGTGTCAGACACTGCAGTGTGTGTGTGTTTGTGTGTGTGTTTGTGTGCTGTGTCTTCATCCACTGAGCAGAATTGATCCTCCACGTCATCGTGTTTACACCCTGATTGCATCATCATTAATAATAATAATATTACATGAACATAGTGATGTGGAGCATAAACAGGTCTCAGTGAGTTCTTGTTCCTGTTTGGATGAAATGAAAGACTCACCGGTCACTGTGATGATGAAGATGATGATGCGCAGGCCCTGCATGTCTGCGGCAGTGCTTCCTCCTCTTCCTCCTCTCGGGACGGATCGCACGCTTTCAGAGGAAGACGAAGCTCACGGCCGGAGAGACGGTCCTACCTGCGGCGTGTGGGCTCACTGCGGGTCCGCAGAGAGACAGAGGCGGGCTGAGTGAGCGGGCAGACCGGATCTGATGCGCTGCACCACCACCGACGCAGCTCGCAGTTCTCCTTCTCTCCGCTAGATGTCGCCGTTTCTGCTGTGGCGTTCAGACGCGTTCAAGTGCTCCTCGTAAATTGCTTATATAACAATTGAATATAAAGTCATTAAAATCAGCTCCACCTTCACCAGCTGCTACATTAAGGTGATCAACACAATTTATTTTATTTCACATATTATAGATATTTATTCTTCTGTAAAAATATTGTTGAGTAAAAGTCGATGACTGTTTTAAATTGGTGCTGCATTCAGGTACGAGCTTTGTGAAGTAGCTGGAGATGGTTTTAATTGCAGAGTTTAATCCATAAAAACATTTATTATGTTTATTAAAACTCATGAATTCACTCAAGCTTCAGTCAGCGATCAATAAAGAAAGTTTAACAAAAACAGTTTAATAAAGAAACATTGTATCATAAACAGCTTTCATACAAAAATCTAGTTTGTAAAACGTAACAATAAATCACAGACATTTACATTTATTTACAATCAAGAGAGAGAATATGGAAACATGAATAAGTTTGTTTCTTAATATTTTAACATCACATGACCTCGTGATCACATGACCAGGGTCCACACCAACATGTTTGTGACAGTTTGTTCTCTCCGCTTCCTCCAGCCATCAGGTCAGAGCTACAGGCCCCGCCTCCTCCTGGAGTCCAGCATGATGATTGGTTGCTGAAACAGGAAAGGGGAGGGGCTCCTAGAACTGTTGCAGGATCAGTTTCTTCTTCCCGTCGTGGCTGAACTTGTTGGAGCGGAAAAGATCGCTGTCGTAGAACGACGTCAGGTTATGAATGTTGATCTGTCGGGCCTGGGGGGGGGGGAGAGACTTAGCTCAGCCTAGTCTCTAAAGAACGTTTCATAATGAACTGAAACAGGTAGCGTTTAGTCTGACAGTAACATGGTCCCTGAATGCACCATTTAACCCCTTCCCTCACCTTGTCCTGCAGGTCCTTCTCTACGACCTCGATGGTGTCGTTCTGGACTCCGTACCGGTTCCTCTGGTAGGACACCTGCTCAGAGACCAGCTGTTTGAGGATGAAGAGCAGCAGCTCGTTGTTGTCCCTCCGGAAGGCCAGGTACCGAGAGAAGGTCTGGAACACACGGGTCAGTGAACACCGCGTGAGACAGTAACAGACAGGTCAGTGAACGCCACACATGAGGAACATAACCCACTCACCTTCCTCATGCTCCTCATCACGCTGAACTTCTGCGTGTCGATGAAGCTCTCCAGCATCACCCTGATGGCCATGTTGACGTCGTCCTCCAGCACGTAGTCCCTGAGGTGCATCTTGGCGTGGGCCTCAGCCATGCGGATCATGGACTCGATGTGACGGACCGTGATGGGGATGCTGCCGGTCGCCTGTGAGCGGAGAACTACGTTAAGACAAACAGCTGTTTTTCTACAGATGTTCACGACGTCTCAGAGTCACGGCTCACCATGGACTCTTTACGGAGGTCGCTGTAGATGTGGGCTACCTTGTCCTGATCCATCTGGTTCAGTTTGGGATGAATCTGCAGAGGAATAAATCAACATTTACAGATAAATTATAATAAATCATAAGAAAGAAAAAAGGCTGAAAGTTGAATTTCTTTGATAATTTCTTTAATTTGAGACACTTATGACGTGTTCAAGGACCGTCGGAAAGATGAAAATCTGATCAGAATCCAGTTTTGGCGATTAATGAGGAGAACGTGCTTTTAAATTTTGGGGTTCAGAGAGTAAAAGCAGGAGGAGCAGTGAAACCTTCATGTTCTTCAGTCTTCCAGAAGTAACTAGCAGTGGTAGTTGGTAACTAGCAATGGTAGTTGGTAACTAGCAGTGGTAGTTGGTAACTAGCAGTTGGTAACTAAAAGTGGTAGTTGGTAACTAGCAGTGGTAGTTGGTAACTAGCAGTTGGTAACTAGAAGTGGTAGTTGGTAACTAGCAGTGGTAGTTGGTAACTAGCAGTTGGTAACTAGAAGTGGTAGTTGGTAACTAGCAGTGGTAGTTGGTAAGTGGTAGTTGGTAACTAGTAGTTGGTAACTAGAAGTGGTAGTTGGTAACTAGCAGTGGTAGTTGGTAAGTGGTAGTTGGTAACTAGTAGTTGGTAACTAGAAGTGGTAGTTGGTAACTAGCAGTGGTAGTTGGTAAGTGGTAGTTGGTAACTAGAAGTGGTAGTTGGTAACTAGCAGTGGTAGTTGGTAACTAGCAGTTGGTAACTAAAAGTGGTAGTTGGTAACTAGCAGTGGTAGTTGGTAACTAGCAGTGGTAGTTGGTAACTAGCAGTGGTAGTTGGTAAGTGGTAGTTGGTAACTAGCAGTTGGTAACTAGCAGTTGGTAACTAGAAGTGGTAGTTGGTAACTAGCAGTTGGTAACTAGAAGTGGTAGTTGGTAACTAGCAGTGGTAGTTGGTAAGTGGTAGTTGGTAACTAGAAGTGGTAGTTGGTAACTAGCAGTGGTAGTTGGTAACTAGCAGTGGTAGTTGGTAAGTGGTAGTTGGTAACTAGCAGTTGGTAACTAGAAGCGGTAGTTGGTAACTAGCAGCGATAGTTGGTAACTAGCAGCGATCGTTGGTAACTAGCAGCGATCGTTGGTAACTAGCAGCGATCGTTGGTAACTAGCAGCGACCGTTGGTAACTAGCAGTGATAGTTCGTAACTAGCAGTGATAGTTCGTAACTAGCAGTGGCAGTTGGTAACTAGCAGTGCTAGTTGGTAACTAGCAGTGGTAGTTAGTAACTAGCAGTTGGTAACTGGTAGTTGGTAACTAGCAGTGGTAGTTGGTAACTAGTTACCTTCTCCTTGGCGTAGATGATGTACTTCCTCAACAGGTCCTGAGGAATCGGAGGAACGTCAGACGTGTTGCGCAGAATCACTTCTTCCAAGGCCACGCCCCCTTCCTTGTTGCTAGGGTGATGCTTGATGTGGGAGCCAACCACGAAGCGAGCCAACATCTCATCCTGGAGAACGAACCAATCAGGAGAGAGGAGAGAAGGAAGTCATGTTAGTCATCAGAACAATTTACTTTTTCAGGATGTTCAACACACGTGTGTGTGTGTGTGTGTGTACCTGAACAGGGTCCACAGTGTCTCTGACGACACACAGAACATCAAACCGGGACACGATGGGCTCCGTGAGGTCCACGTTGTCAGAGAAGGTCAGCGAGGGGTCGTACCGACCACCTGTAGGAAACAAACCAGGATGCCATCAAGTCACCGCCGCGAGCGCCCCGAGTCACCGCCGCGAGGGGACCGGGGGCCTCTAGTCGCCGCGAACACTGACATTGGTGATTGAGAAGCTCTAGATGCGTTCAGGAGGTTCACTACAGGTTATCTAAGGGTTACATGTGATGAGATCTTGAGAGGACCGACTCCTCGTGCTTCAGGTCTCTTGTGTTTGACTCCCAACGATCGTACCGATGGGGTTGGAGGCGGCGATGATGGTGCATCTGGCCTGCAGTGAGGTGACGATGCCGGCCTTGGAGATGGAGATGCTCTGCTGCTCCATGGCCTCGTGGATACTCGTCCGGTCCGCGTCGTTCATCTGAAAAGGACACGGTGGTTCAGGTCGGAGGTCATCGTTTGAGCAGACAGAAGGGTCGTACAGAGGGTCGTCTCACCTTATCAAACTCGTCGATCAGACAGACTCCGCGGTCGGCCAGCACCAGAGCTCCGGCCTCCAGAGTCCACTCTCTGCTGACCGGGTGTCTCTGGACGTAGGCGGTCAGACCGACGGCCGAGGCTCCCTGACCCGTGGTGAAGACGGCTCGACTCGACACCTTCTCCACGTACCTGCAGAAGATTTACAGAACAATAAATCACTTCTCTCATTTTCATTTAAACCACATAAAGACCGAAAAGACTTCAATACAAAATGATTATTATCCAAACTATGAGGTCGACATAAAAATAATCTAAAATGTGCTCTTTGAGAAAGCTCAGTTTGTGAGAGGAACCTGGTGGTAAAGTGACTCTTGTCTTCCAGGTGAATCTCTCTTTAATGTCTAAAGCTCAGACAACACTGAACCATTGACAGAGTCTCTGTCCTCTGACGTCTCGGACGAGGACAGAGACTCCGACGTCTCGGACGAGGACACTTACTTGAGGAACTGGGACTTGGCGGTTCCCGGGTCTCCACACAGGAGAACATTGATGTCTCCTCTCACTTTATGTTTCCCTCCTGCAGGAGAAGAGGAGTCGGTGAGGAGTAGGAGTTAAATAACAGCGACGTTTCCTTCAGGACGGGACTCACCTGGATTCTTGGGCTCTCCTCCAAACAGGGCCAGAGCCAGACCTCTCTTTATGTCCTCGTGGCCGTAGATGGACGGAGCCATGCTGGCAAAGATCTACACAGACGACAGACGGACAGTTTAGCTAACCAGCTAACCCTTCAACGCGTGGGTGAAGCTAACTAGCTAACCCTTCAACGCGTGGGTGAAGCTAACCAGCTAACCCTTCAACGCGTGGGTGAAGCTAACTAGCTAACCCTTCAACGCGTGGGTGAAGCTAACTAGCTAACCCTTCAACGCGTGGGTGAAGCTAACCAGCTAACCCTTCAACGCGTGGGTGAAGCTAACTAGCTAACCCTTCAACGCGTGGGTGAAGCTAACCAGCTAACCCTTCAACGCGTGGGTGAAGCTAACCAGCTAACCCTTCAACGCGTGGGTGAAGCTAACTAGCTAACCCTTCAACGCGTGGGTGAAGCTAACTAGCTAACCCTTCAACGCGTGGGTGAAGCTAACCAGCTAACCCTTCAACACGTGGATGAAGCTAACCAGCTAACCCTTCAACGCGTGGGTGAAGCTAACCAGCTAACCCTTCAACGCGTGGGTGACGCTAACCAGCTAACCCTTCAACGCGTGGGTGAAGCTAACTAGCTAACCCTTCAACGCGTGGGTGACGCTAACCAGCTAACCCTTCAACGCGTGGGTGAAGCTAACCAGCTAACCCTTCAACGCGTGGGTGACGCTAACCAGCTAACCCTTCAACGCGTGGGTGAAGCTAACCAGCTAACCCTTCAACGCGTGGGTGACGCTTTGGATCTGAACGGGTTTAGGACGTAGACCTCCTCACCCGCTCCCCGATGCGCTCGTCTTTGGAGAGGGCGACGATGGCCTTCACGTCCTCGTCGGTCAGCTCTGCCACGGCGACGCCCTGATCTCTGCGGGTGATGTGATTGGCTAAGATCACTGTGGCGAACACGGGGAAGCCGTTGGCCATGTTCAGAGAGCCGTCGTAGTTGTTGTGGTAGACGCCCGTCAGCTCCTGAAAGAAAGATCCTCATCAGCTTCTTCCTTCTCTTAACTCTGGTTCGTCTGGTTTGAGAAAAAGGATTTGAGACGCGTCGAACTCACAATCTCGTCTCCGGGCTTGCACTGGTCCACCAGGTCGGCCAGCAGGATGGAGTCTTTGGAGCGGGGGAGGCGGCCGGCGGCGACTTTACCGGGGCTCTCCTGGATGGTGATCCTCTGGTAGTTCTGGTACACGGTCTGCAGGAGGAACTCTATTGGTCAGTTCACCGAGACAAGATGAAGAAGACAAGGCTCAAATAACAGACTCCTCCTCCTCCTCACCTCCTCCATGTTGATCTCAAAGGGGCCCAGGGACTGACACTCGGGACAGGAGCCCGGCTTCACCTCCTGGTTCTGGGACTGGAAGAAGGGTCCCAGCACAAAGTTGCACTTGTTACAGTTGTACTTGACCATGCCGAGCTGAGGCAGGACGCCGGTGCAGCTGCTCACCACGCCGCTGGTCCGGATCAGCTGGTTCAGGTGCAGCTGCCTTCAGAGGACAGAAGAAGAGATCCTGCTGCTTATTTCAGAAATGATTTGCATAACATGAACTGTTCGTCATTCCATCTGCTCGTATTGACTCAGACATCTCAGTAGAAAACTAGTGTTTGTGTGTTCAGTTTCATTTATGTAACCAATTTACCCAGAAGGCTTTGCAGTGCGTCTCCACATCACGGTGACGTCATCGTAAAGACGAGTTAGACGTGTAAATAGTGTCAACATCAAAGCTGGAAACATGTTTTACTGTAATCATGTCCAAACGTAACGCATGTTATTAATAGTATTGAGCTCCAGTTTACAGGTACTAACACACCTACCGTCCATAATACTACGTAGTAGAACCTTACCTGAGGGAGCGGATCTCCTCCACTAATGGCAGGTTGCAGATGCGGACGTGGATCTCGTGGGCGATGCGGTCGTATTTGGGGTACATGGCCAGAACCACCTCTTTTGCGGCTTCATCGAAGACCTGAGGACACAAAGCAGGTCAGACAGGTCCATCTCTGAAGAGCTCATGAACCACCGCAGCCTTCAAGGAACCCGGAGGGTCTGTGGTCAAAGACCTGGAGGATCTGTGCGGTCCAAAGACCCCGGGGGGGGGGGGGGGTCTGTGATCTAAGACCTGGGGGGATCCCCTAAAACCAGCAGAACTAGACTCACCTTCAACATCTCCGTGGGAGCCTCAGGCAGGAAGTAGGCCAGAACGTGCTCTCTGGCTGCCAGGTCCTCGTAGTTCACCACCAGACTCTCCTTATTCTCTGGAAGCACAGGACAGGGTGTTGGTTCACGTCCCACCAGACACGTCTCCTCAGCAAACACCTTTATTTTACTCTACCTTTGCACATGTCGCTGATCTTCTCCTTGAACACGTTGTGGCCGTTTTCGTCCACGTGAGTCCTCAGAAAGTTCTTGAAGCGGTTGTAGATCTCCAGCCGAGGCGCCGCCATGGAGACCCACTCCCTCACCGTGTGACCCTGCGGAGGAGACGAGGACACGGTCGGGTCGGTCCGGAGGGGAAGCTGCAGTACATCGGTGTACGAGTACAAGTATTACTACCTTCATATCCTCCAGGTTCTCGATGCTCTCGATCATCTCCTCTTCGTCGGCCACGCCCTCTGCCGCTCGCTCAGCCAATCGCCTCCTCCGAGCCGCCGGCCGCTCGTCGTCCTCGTCTTCGCTGTCTGGATGACGATGAAGACGAAACTTGTTCAGACCTCTTTAAACACATCTGCATCACATCTGTCTGCTTCTTTAAGGACCTGATGAGTCCACCTCTCTTCTCTGATCCACAACATTGGTGCAACATGAACAATATGTATATTGTATTATTACTGGTTCTCTTACTTCTACTGTTCCCATGATGCTTTGGGGCATGTAAAGAAGACGTATAATGTCTGAAGTAAGGAGCATCCTTTCTTCAATGGCTTTATATGAGCGACATGAATCATATCCCTGTGTTTAGAGCGTGCTGAGTCATGACTCAGAGGTTATTGATAAACCACTTCCTGTGTGCAGACTCCTCACCGTACAGCAGGCCTCTCCTCAGCCTCCTGCTGACTCCTTGCTCCCGGTCCCTCCTCCTCATGGCCTCCTCGGCGGCGGCCCGAGCTCCGGGCGACAGCTCCGACAGATCCTCGTCCTCCAGGTCCAGACCTTCAGCCTCGTACTGGTCCAGAGCCGGGATGGCTCGGTAATCCCTGAGAGAGAGACGAGGCGACAGATGAGGAGACAGAGAGAGAGACAGAGGAGGAGACAAAACGTCACTGAAGCTCTAAAAATGCTCCAACTCAGCGTAAACGAGCCGTCCTCACCTCTCCATCCCGTCTCCGATCAGCTCCTCTCCGTCCCCGTCCTCCTCCTCGAGGACAGGTCCGTCCCCCAGAAGACCCTCAGACTCGTCCTCAAAGGGGGGCAGGTCTCGTCCGGGACTGGAGGTCATGTCTCCTCTCCTAGAAGTCCTGTCTCCTCGGCTCGGGCTGGTGGCAGCGTGGAACGACTCGGAGGAATCCTGAGAGTACAAGGAGTACTTCATTATGAGGTACTACAGCTCAGTGTATTACTGCATGAGGTACTACAGCTCAGTGTATTACTGCATGAGGTACTACAGCTGTGTATTACTGTGCTGTATTTCTACTGTGTTCTTTTGACATACTGTTACTTGTATACACACATACATATACGCGCACACACACACACACAGACACACACATACATATGCGCACACACACACACACACACACACACACACACACACACACACACACACACACACACACACACACACACA
>NC_136636.1:577774-587774 GCF_949748355.1 Melanostigma gelatinosum
TTCATGCTGTCGTCTGTCAGCTGGTGTCAGGACGTTTCAACACATCTGTGGTTATTGTTGAGTCTTATGAGCCACGATGAGGTCGTATCGATCAGACCAAGCTTTTCAAATATTTTCCCACCACAAAGGAACCAGTTTTAACTCGAAAGTAATCCGACAAACATGAAACGGCACAAACTAAACGTGTGAGGAGGGCTGGATATCAGGAATCATCAAGTCAGAGGAGTTCCCACATCTTTATCTTGGTGTTTAAGGAGGAAAAACACTTCAAAATAAAAGCCCCAACAGAGAGAAGCAACATTTTTCTTCCAAAAAAAAAGAAGCTGTGTGAGAGTTGGTGCTTCAAAATAAAAGCTGTTCTGGATAAACAGAGCGCCAAAATAAGAAGACTACTTCAAAATAAAAGGTCACCCTCGCAGCCACAGGTTGAAGGTAAAAAAGTGAGGCTTCAAAATAAGAGCGTTCCAGAGGAGAAACAGAAAACGAGACGTTTAGTTGTTGGTTTGATTTATACATCACATCATGTAGTGCGTATACAACGTCGTACCAGACGGACTCTCTGAGGACCAGGACCCTGAGAGACTCTCTGAGGACCAGGACCCTGAGAGACTCTCTGAGGACCAGGACAGACTCTCTGAGGACCAGGACCCTGACAGACTCTCTGAGGACCAGGACCCTGAGAGACTCTCTGAGGACCAGGACCCTGACAGACTCTCTGAGGACCAGGACCCTGAGAGACTCTCTGAGGACCAGGACCCTGAGAGTAATGTTTGCGAGACCTCCAGCTGATCCTCCTTCCTGTCTGAGGTTTTATTTCAGCACCAGCGTGGCCTCAGAGCCGTCCTTCCTCTTCAGATACAGGCCGTAGCTCAGGTGGTGTTCTCTCCTCAGGAAGGCGTAGAAATAATCCGACACCAGCAGAATCTGTGAAGAACAAACATCAACATGAAGATGTAAAGAAATCACAAAATGATTGATTTCAATAAAAGTATGATGATGTAAATGGACCATAATGTACTAAATGAACATCATGCTGTATTGAAGAAGACTTGAAACTAGAGATTGAGACCATAAACTCATGTTTACAATGTTTACTGAGGGAATAAATCAAGAGAGAAGTAGAGTCATTTTCTATAGACTTCTATACAACCAGAGGAGTCGCCCCCTGGTGGACACTAGAGAGAATGCAGCTTCAACACATGAAGCACTGACTTCACTTTAATGAACTGGAGGTTTGTGTCTGAGTCGGAGCCAGCAGCCGGTTAGCTTAGCTGAGCACAAAGACTGGAAACGGTGAGAAACAGCTCGCCCTCTGAAGCTGAAATAATGTTTCTCTACAACTGAAGACTTATTTGCGGACTACATCTCGGGAGGGATCAGGAGCTCATTCCCCTTCCGGGACGTCCCACCTGAGCCACGTTGAACAGCAGCGTGATGGCGTAGTAGAAGTTGGAGTTGGCGCTGCCGGCGTAGATCCAGAGGTGCCAGAGGACCGGGAACAGAGCGGAGCAGGCGAGCAGGACGCAGGACACCAAGAAGATGTTCCTCAAGACTGAGAGACCAGGAGAGAGAGACCTGGTTATCATACCAGTCTACATAGCATGGAGGGTCTGAAACACTGATAGAAGAATATGACACAGATAAGATCGAATATTTTACATTTAAAGTAAAGTAGTAATCTGGAATATTTTCCGAAATGTCTGTTGGGAGGGAACACAGTGCAGTTACATCTTATCACCACTGGGGCCTCCAAAGAGAACCAAACCAAATCTTTGAGATTGTGACTTCAGTTTAGCTACATATACTGTTGCTGGGCAACTTAACGCGTTATCGCATTCATTAATTAACGGCAACAATTATTTTATCGTGCATTAACACAGTTTTTTTTAAATGCAATAAACACCGTTGATGCACCAAATCACCCAAACAAGCGGTGGAGGAAGTCTTCGGACTACGTGGATGCAGCGTGTGGGAGAAGTAGAGAAACTAAAGCAACACAAGCTAACAGATGCTACAAAGAAGTAGAGACAAACTAAAGCAACACAAGCTAACAGATGCTACAAAGAAGTAGAGACAAACTAAAGCAACACAAGCTAACAGATGCTACAGAGCAGTAGAGACAAACTAAAGCAACACAAGCTAACAGATGCTACAGAGAAGTAGAGATAAACTAAAACAACACAAGCTAACAGATGCTACAAAGAAGTGGAGACAAACTAAAGCAACACAAGCTAACAGATGCTACAGAGAAGTAGAGATAAACTAAAACAACACAAGCTAACAGATGCTACAGAGAAGTGGAGATAAACTAAAGTAACACAAGCTAACAGATGCTACAGAGAAGTGGCGATAAACTAAAGCAACACAAGCTAACAGATGCTACAGAGAAGTGGAGATAAACTAAAGCAACACAAGCTAACAGATGCTACAAAGAAGTGGAGATAAACTAAAGCAACACAAGCTAACAGATGCTACAGAGAAGTAGAGATAAACTAAAGCAACACAAGCTAACAGATGCTACAAAGAAGTGGAGACAAACTAAAGCAACACAAGCTAACAGATGCTACAGAGAAGTAGAGATAAACTAAAGCAACACAAGCTAACAGATGCTACAGAGAAGTGGAGATAAACTAAAGCAACACAAGCTAACAGATGCTACAGAGAAGTGGCGATAAACTAAAGCAACACAAGCTAACAGATGCTACAAAGAAGTGGCGATAAACTAAAGCAACACAAGCTAACAGATGCTACAGAGAAGTGGAGATAAACTAAAGCAACACAAGCTAACAGATGCTACAGAGAAGTGGCGATAAACTAAAGCAACACAAGCTAACAGATGCTACAGAGAAGTGGAGATAAACTAAAGCAACACAAGCTAACAGATGCTACAGAGAAGTGGAGACAAACTGCAGGTGAGTGTTGTGGAAGATGTCGGTCTGAGGAACGTTCTCAAGCTGCGTTCACGTCGCGTTTGGTGTGAACGCAGCTTTAGGATCTCAGCGAATGACGTCACGTATGAGCCTCAAGACGCACCGTCAGCAGAAGAACACACGAGTTGTGTTAAAGGAGAGGACGACTAAAGCCACGCGTTACACACACACACTGAGCACAGATATAGAAGAGATAGAACTGCTGCTGTGTGAAGAGAATACTGCTGCTAACAACAACCTGATGTGTTTAAAGTGTTCACACACAATGTTATTGCCCTTTTGCTCATATAGCAGTACTTTCAAAATAAATAAATATATATATATATATATATATATATATATATATATATATATATATATATATATATGTCTATATATAAATATATCTATCTATCTATCTATCTATATATATTATAGGAATAAGTATTTATTATTAATATGTGTACTGATCATCTTTATCACAAGAAAATACATTCTGCATGAATTAAAGCTCATTTCCAGGTTGGAAGGTAAACATCAGTCGTGGATCAGAACCAGAGAACACCTGCTTCTCACGAGTTATACGCTAAATGTTACGTTATGATATTTAATACATAAACTACTTTCATATATACACCAACATTGAATACACACTCACATCGGTGCAGGTGGCTCCACACAGGGAGGAAGGCCATGTAGAGAGAGATGTCTCCCACAGTGGGGTAGGACTTAAAGATGGAGATCACAGCTAACTGCATGAAGATCAGGAACACTGGATGATCCCTGAGACACAGACAGCAGGACAGACAGAGTCAGTGAGTACAGAGACAGTGAGGACAGACAGAAGGACAGACAGACAGTGAGGACAGACAGTCAGAAGGACGGACAGAGTCAGTGAGGACGGACAGACAGTGAGGACAGACAGAGTCAGTGAGGACAGACAGAGTCAGTGAGGACAGACAGAGTCAAGAGTCAGTGAGGACAGACAGACAGTGGGGACGGACAGTCAGTGGGGACGGACAGACAGTGGGGACGGACAGAGTCAGTGAGGACAGACAGAGTCAAGAGTCAGTGAGGACAGACAGACAGTGAGGACAGACAGACAGTGAGGACAGACAGAGTCAGTGAGGACAGACAGAGTCAGTGAGGACAGACAGTGAGGACAGACAGACAGTGAGGACAGACAGAGTCAGTGAGGACAGACAGACAGAAGGACAGACAGTGAGGATAGACAGAGTCAGTGAGGACAGACAGACAGTGAGGACAGACAGAGTCAGAAGGACGGACAGACAGTGAGGACAGACAGACAGTGAGGACGGACAGAGTCAGTGAGGACAGACAGACAGTGAGGACAGACAGACAGTGAGGACAGACAGTCAGAAGGACGGACAGACAGTGAGGACAGACAGTGAGGACAGACAGACAGTGAGGACAGACAGAGTCAGTGAGGACAGACAGACAGTGAGGACAGACAGACAGTGAGGACAGACACAGACAGTGAGGACAGACAGTGAGGACAGACAGACAGACAGTGAGGACAGACAGACAGACAGTGAGGACAGACAGTGAGGACAGACAGAGTGAGGACAGACAGACAGTGAGGACAGACAGACAGTGAGGACAGACAGAGTCAGAAGGATGGACAGACAGTGAGGACAGACAGAGTCAGTGAGGACAGACAGAGTCAGTGAGGACAGACAGACAGTGAGGACAGACAGACAGTGAGGACAGAGAGTCAGAAGGACGGACAGAGTCAGTGAGGACAGACAGACGGATAGACAGACAGAAGGACAGACAGACAGTGAGGACAGACAGAGTCAGTGAGGACAGACAGAGTCAAGAGTCAGTGAGGACAGACAGACAGTGAGGACAGACAGACAGTGAGGACAGACAGAGTCAGTGAGGACAGACAGTGAGGACAGACAGACAGACAGTGAGGACAGACAGAGTCAGTGAGGACAGACAGACAGTGAGGACAGACAGACAGACAGTGAGGACAGACAGACAGTGAGGACAGACAGAGTCAGACGGACAGACAGACAGTGAGGACAGACAGACAGTGAGGACAGACAGACAGTGAGGACAGGCAGACAGTGAGGACAGACAGACAGTGAGGACAGACAGACAGTGAGGACAGACAGAGACAGTGAGGACAGAGACAGTGAAGACAGACAGTCAGTGAGGAGAGACAGTGAGGACAAACAGTCAGTGAGGACAGACAGACAGAGGACCTACTTGAGCTTGATGGACAGAGGGACGGTGTAGAAGAAGACGTTGATCTGGAAGACGCAGAGGAAGAAGAGGCGGAAGTGTTCAAACATCTCGGCGAAGAAGTACCAGAAGAGTCCGATGTTGGGGGTCAAGTCTGGTACTGAGAGACTGGGGGGGGGGGGGGGGGGGGAGACATGCATATGATGACAATAACTCATCAGCGCTCTCTGGTGGACAAACGGTAATGTTTCTACATTCCTTCAACTCATCGGCGACGTGTATACTGTTTACACGTACAGAGAGCACTTGTTTGGTTGATTTATTGTTGAGATGTGAAATAAAATGTTCTTTTACAAATGTTTCTTCACATAACTTTAAGTTCTGCTCAGAGATCTGATACCAGCTCAAGGTACCAGACTCCTCCTGTCTCAGGTCTAACATGAAGGAATAAACCAGCTACAGGTCCGTGATGCGTGTTCACGTCTTCACAGAGACCTGGATCCATGGTGGTGCAGGATCAAGATGCACCCGACAGGTGGACCCCAGGACAGAGACCAGGACTCCAGTAGACCAGAGGACTCTGTGTTCACATGAGGATGCTTGGTGCTCAAACATTGAAAATAATATTGAAAGATGATTTTATAACATTAAATATGACGATGTCGGACATTTTATCTGCTCAGATAATAGTTTTTGTTGTTGTTTACCTACTTTATGATGCCAATTCATTATTAATGCACCACAGGAATGTAAAGCTGTGTTTATCACGTGTTTGTTATAACCTGTGTTACAAAAGGACAATAAATTATCTTTCAATCCTTGAATTCTTCTAAAACTTTAATCCAACGTCAGTAAAATTAATGATTTAATAAAATCTATTCAATATATGGCCATTACTCATGATGTTATTGTGAAGGTAATACAATGTGTTAAATCCAAGATATTGTGTGTTTCTTTGTCTTCACTGCACGTCTGTGATCTCCAGTTTCCACGATTGGACGATATGAAAATAGATTTATTATTATTATGATTATAACTTGTTGTGATAACTGCACACAGACTGGATGTCTCGGTGGTCACTCACATGAAGCCGTAGACAGACGGCAGGTAGTCCCAGGAGCCCAGCAGGAAGAAGGAGAGGCAGACGATGACGAAGAGGCTGCCCAGGTACATGAAGGAGTACTGAGCTACGAACCACCAGAAGCTCCACCGCTGCAGGTTCACGGGGATGTACTGACGCTGAGGGAGGACAGGAAGAGACCATCAGAGAGACGTGAGGAGACAAGGACACTTTAAACTCTCTACACGCCTGGATGAGGTAGACCCTTTAAACTCTCTACACGCCTGCATGAGGTAGACCCTTTAAACACTACACACCTGCACGAGGTAGACCCTTTAAACACTACACACCTGCACGAGGTAGACCCTTTAAACACTACACACCTGCACGAGGTAGACCCTTTAAACACTACACGCCTGCATGAGGTAGACCCTTTAAACTCTCTAAACACCTGCATGAGGTAGACCCTTTAAACTCTCTAAACACCTGCATGAGGTAGACCCTTTAAACTCAACACACCTGCATGAGGTAGACCCTTTAAACTCTACACGCCTGCACGAGGTAGACCCTTTAAACACTACACGCCTGCACGAGGTAGACCCTTTAAACACTACACGCCTGCACAAGGTAGACCCTTTAAACTCTCTAAACACCTGCATGAGGTAGACCCTTTAAACTCTCTAAACACCTGCATGAGGTAGACCCTTTAAACTCTCTAAACACCTGCATGAGGTAGACCCTTTAAACTCAACACACCTGCATGAGGTAGACCCTTTAAACTCAACACACCTGCATGAGGTAGACCCTTTAAACTCTACACGCCTGCACGAGGTAGACCCTTTAAACACTACACGCCTGCACGAGGTAGACCCTTTAAACTCTACACGCCTGCACAAGGTAGACCCTTTAAACTCTACACACCTGCACGAGGTAGACCCTTTAAACACTACACACCTGCACGAGGTAGACCCTTTAAACTCAACACGCCTGCACGAGGTAGACCCTTTAAACACTACACGCCTGCACGAGGTAGACCCTTTAAACTCTACACGCCTGCACGAGGTAGACCCTTTAAACACTACACGCCTGCACGAGGTAGACCCTTTAAACTCTACACGCCTGCACGAGGTAGACCCTTTAAACTCTACACGCCTGCACGAGGTAGACCCTTTAAACTCTACACACCTGCACGAGGTAGACCCTTTAAACACTACACACCTGCACGAGGTAGACCCTTTAAACTCTACACACCTGCACGAGGTAGACCCTTTAAACTCTACACACCTGCACGAGGTAGACCCTTTAAACTCTACACACCTGCACGAGGTAGACCCTTTAAACTCTACACGCCTGCACGAGGTAGACCCTTTAAACTCACTACACGCCTGCACGAGGTAGACCCTTTAAACTCACTACACGCCTGCACGAGGTAGACCCTTTAAACTCTACACACCTGCATGAGGTAGACCCTTTAAACTCTCTACACACCTGCACGAGGTAGACCCTTTAAACTCTACACACCTGCACGAGGTAGACCCTTTAAACTCTACACGCCTGCACGAGGTAGACCCTTTAAACTCTACACGCCTGCACGAGGTAGACCCTTTAAACTCTACACGCCTGCACGAGGTAGACCCTTTAAACTCTACACACCTGCATGAGGTAGACCCTTTAAACTCTACACACCTGCATGAGGTAGACCCTTTAAACTCTACACACCTGCATGAGGTAGACCCTTTAAACTCTACACACCTGCACGAGGTAGACCCTTTAAACTCTACACGCCTGCACGAGGTAGACCCTTTAAACTCTACACGCCTGCACGAGGTAGACCCTTTAAACTCTACACGCCTGCACGAGGTAGACCCTTTAAACTCTACACACCTGCATGAGGTAGACCCTTTAAACTCTACACACCTGCATGAGGTAGACCCTTTAAACTCTACACACCTGCACGAGGTACACCCTTTAAACTCTACACACCTGCATGAGGTAGACCCTTTAAACTCTACACACCTGCATGAGGTAGACCCTTTAAACTCTACACACCTGCACGAGGTAGACCCTTTAAACTCTACACACCTGCATGAGGTAGACCCTTTAAACTCTACACACCTGCATGAGGTAGACCCTTTAAACTCTACACACCTGCATGAGGTAGACCCTTTAAACTCTACACACCTGCATGAGGTAGACCCTTTAAACTCTACACACCTGCATGAGGTAGACGCTTTAAACTCTACACGCCTGCACGAGGTAGACCCTTTAAACACTACACGCCTGCACGAGGTAGACCCTTTAAACTCTACACGCCTGCACGAGGTAGACCCTTTAAACACTACACACCTGCACGAGGTAGACCCTTTAAACTCTACACGCCTGCATGAGGTAGACCCTTTAAACTCTACACGCCTGCATGAGGTAGACCCTTTAAACACTACACACCTGCACGAGGTAGACCCTTTAAACACTACACACCTGCATGAGGTAGACCCTTTAAACTCTACACACCTGCACGAGGTAGACCCTTTAAACTCTACACACCTGCATGAGGTAGACCCTTTAAACTCTACACACCTGCATGAGGTAGACCCTTTAAACTCTACACACCTGCACGAGGTAGACCCTTTAAACTCTACACACCTGCACGAGGTAGACCCTTTAAACTCTACACACCTGCATGAGGTAGACGCTTTAAACTCTACACGCCTGCACGAGGTAGACGCTTTAAACTCTACACGCCTGCATGAGGTAGACCCTTTAAACACTACACACCTGCACGAGGTAGACCCTTTAAACTCTACACGCCTGCATGAGGTAGACCCTTTAAACTCTACACGCCTGCATGAGGTAGACCCTTTAAACACTACACACCTGCACGAGGTAGACCCTTTAAACACTACACACCTGCACGAGGTAGACCCTTTAAACACTACACACCTGCACGAGGTAGACCCTTTAAACACTACACACCTGCATGAGGTAGGCCCTTTAAACTCAACACACCTGCATGAGGTAGACCCTTTAAACTCTACACACCTGCATGAGGTAGACCCTTTAAACTCTACACACCTGCACGAGGTAGACCCTTTAAACACTACACACCTGCACGAGGTAGACCCTTTAAACTCTACACACCTGCATGAGGTAGACCCTTTAAACACTACACGCCTGCACGAGGTAGACCCTTTAAACTCTACACACCTGCATGAGGTAGACCCTTTAAACACTACACGCCTGCACGAGGTAGACCCTTTAAACACTACACACCTGCACGAGGTAGACCCTTTAAACTCTCTACACGCCTGCATGAGGTAGACCCTTTAAACTCTCTACACGCCTGCATGAGGTAGACCCTTTAAACTCTCTACACACCTGCATGACGTAGACCCTTTAAACTCTCTACACACCTGCATGAGGTAGACCCTTTAAACTCTCTACACGCCTGCACGAGGTAGACCCTTTAAACTCTACACACCTGCATGAGGTAGACCCTTTAAACTCTCTACACGCCTGCATGAGGTAGACCCTTTAAACTCTACACACCTGCATGAGGTAGACCCTTTAAACTCTACACTGCTACATGAGGTAGACCCTTTAAACTCTACACACCTGCATGAGGTAGACCCTTTAAACTCTACACACCTGCATGAGGTAGACCCTTTAAACTCTACACACCTGCATGAGGTAGACCCTTTAAACTCTACACGCCTGCACGAGGTAGACCCTTTAAACCAGGGGTGTCAAACATACGGCCCGCGGGCCGGACCCGGCCCACCACGTCATTTTATGTGGCCCACGAATCCGCCAGCAAAAAAAA
>NC_136636.1:592774-620274 GCF_949748355.1 Melanostigma gelatinosum
CTAAACCGAGCTAAACCTAACCCGAGCTAAACCGAGCTAAACCTAACCCGAGCTAAACCGAGCTGAACCTAACCCGAGCTAAACCGAGCTAAACCTAACCCGAGCTAAACCGAGCTAAACCTAACCCGAGCTAAACCTAACCCGAGCTAAACTGAGCTAAACCTAACCCGAGCTAACCTGGGCTAAACCTAACCTGAGCTAACCCTAACCCGAGCTGGTCATAACCCTCAAACATGCAGAGGAGAAGGGGGACTATTCTGCCCTGAACTCTGTCTGCAGGTAGGACAGCCTGTATGAAGCCTGAGGGCAAAACTCAGGGAGTAACAGCATAGCAAACATATTACCCATGAAATTATGATTATTGATTGTCATTATGATTGATTATGATGAACTTTTATTAACTTCTCTCTTCTGGACTGTGATTTTAGTCAAGAGATCAATATATACGGTGTGTGTGTGCGTGTGTGTATATGCGTGTGTATATGCCTGTGTGTGTACGTGTGTGTCTCACCTCATGGAAAACATCTCCAGAATACGGTGAGACTCCCAAGTCCAGCAAAGCCAAACCTTCAACAACTACAAACAAACAAACGTGTCAAAGAAAGACAGTTTTTCTCTCTCTCTCACACACGCACGCGCGCACACACATACGCGCGCGCGCGCACACGCGCATACATGCATGTATATCTATATATATATCATATAATAAAACGTTAGTGGGGTTTATACGTGTAATCGGCTGGTTCAGTGTACTTGTAGATAAACCGGTTAACCGGTTACCGACTTCACGGAACAAACAGGGTGACACCGGAGCTGCGTTACAGCGATACGTGTCCGACAGCCCGCTCACCTCTCTTCCAGGCGGTCAGCGGAGACACCACCTCCACTCTCTCCGAGATCACGTCCGCTAGACTGGACCGGTACAGAGCGGCTCGGATCGTAACGGCTACAATCACAAGCAGAGTCAGAGGAGCCGCCATGTTGACGAGGAAGGAAGTCCGCTCCGCCCCGCGAGGTGCACCATGGGAAATGATGTTTCTGAACGGAAGTCCAAACGAAAAAATCTTTAGGATTGTCATTGTTATGATTATTATTGTTGAATTATAAATGATTATAGTTGATCTGTATTAGTGTTGATTTATTGGATAGTCTCTATCATTAACACCACGTATTCATATCGAACTCTTTGTTTACTCGCTTTGCATTTGAAATACTCTCCTGTAGTCAGTAACATCAACAACAAGCCAAACTCTGAAAATGTTTTACAAAGCGGAACCATTACTCCTCCACATGTTTTCACCCGGAACTCTTTATGCGCTGTATCAAAACACCAACGACACATTACACAAGTAGTTTTTATTTAGTTAAAACGAATTAATTCAGGTTCAAAAGTGATTACGTTTATTTTAAATAACTGACTCCAACTTTGGGGTTTGAATTAATGTGAAAATATTGTGAAGAATAGTGTTTGTAAAAGGTTTACAGAAACATACCATAGAAAGAACAGATGTTTTTAACCTTTTTAGAAAGTATATTTATTCAAAGATTAGACGATTAAATACAAATTAGAATTCAACAAAATCGGCACCACTACTTATATTTTATTTTAAGTACTAGCTAGACATCGTGATCCACACTCCAGACGAGTTGGTGGCGGTAATGCACCAGTTTATTGTTTGCCAACTACCAAAAAAACCTCAAAACAGAAGAAGAAGAAGAAGACTTTCGTTTTCATTTCCTCTCGATGTTGTGATCATCAGACCACACAAACATGGCGGGCCTGGAGGTGTTGTACACGTACGTGGGCGGTAAAGTGAGCTGTCCTCAGGACGCCGTGGTGTGCTTCGTTCACTGGGAGATGATAAAGAGAGGTTACCGGTGCATCGGGTCCGGAGACGAGGTACAATGAATGAACTAACGTCATCTAAAACAACGTAACGGTGACGTCATTAACGTACCAGACTCCCTTTAACAAACCAGCCGTTTAACGCTGTGATCGGTTGTGAACACCGCGGTCTTTCTTCTGATTACCGGAGGCGGAACTATATTTTAAGCTATAGCTAGAGCGGCTTTGTGAATTATTTATACGCCGAATTGAAGACCTGCTCTTAAACTGTTCGAGTTAATGTGTGTCTTCTGTTTTTCTTCAGATTATTGAACGTAACTTTACAGAAATACATTCAACCGTCGTGTTCTTCAATGGAGTTCTGTCATCGGTGACATCACCGTTTAGATTAGCGTTAGCTTCATAAAGGAGCATCAATGACGACATCGAGCTGTACTGAACTGTACTCATATTTAATCTTTGTTTGAATAAACTTCCGTGTTTGATGCAGAATCAACCAACAGTTAATTTAAAATAGAGATTCTATGACGAGCTCCTAAAAACTGTCATGTCATCTTTAGTTAGCTGCTAGCTGTTAGCTAACTGAGTGTTGTACCTCCCTTCACACCAACGAAGAAGAAGGATATTCAGAGTCTGTACTACAGTATAAAGTAGATGATGATTTTATGAAAAATGAGTACAATAAGGTCGCAGATTATCCGTTTCAAAGCTAGAATCATTGATGCCAACTGCATCCGGTTTAGTGCCGAGCTGTTTCCAGTATAAGAGCGGTCAATCCAGCATGTGTGAGCGGTCAGACTTCCTGCAAGCGGAGATTTACGCTCGGGGAGACGCTGCACTTCTTGCAACTTTGCTCGCTCAAACTTGTGTCAATCAACACCAAATTCGACATACCCCTTCCTGCGACTATGACGCTTCGAAGGCTCATTGAATGAAATCGACCAATGATAGGGTGAGGTACAGCCCCATAGACACACATGAACTGAGAAAATCCTACAGATGACAGCCAGAAACAGGCTCTGATGATGTAAGGAATCTCAAAATGATTCATAACCGCTGTATTTGGATGTATTGAATAATATGAGTGATAAAAAAAGTGAAATATATAGTTTTATAGTATATAAAATTAGAATAGAGCATGAGAGAGAAATGAGAATTTGGCTTGAAATTCTGTACTCAGACCTCCTATTATGCTGGCCTGCTTCACTCAATCTGAGTAAAATTAGCTTAGAGAGACCACAAAGCTGTTGTGCTATGACACAGGAGTATTTGTAGGGTTCATTAGGCATTATTTAAAAAAAAAAAGTTCAATGAAAGTGCTTTTTTTTTCAGGCGAACCTGAAACTTTTCAATTTGAGCTGTGTGCCATCTTCACTCACTATTGACCAGTAACATACACACAATTGAACACAATTGAACACATCTCACAAGTGTTACCTGTATTAGACCATCAACATTATTAAAATAGACCTTGTAGTTAGAGCTGTGGACTCTCTTGAGTATGGGTATGCAATTTTTGAGCAGAGGCCTAAAAATAGGGCTAGTAGTTAAAAGGATAAAGTAGATGATGTAGTACAGTATAAAGTAGATGATGTAGTACAGTATAAAGTAGATGCTGTAGTACAGTATAAAGTAGATGCTGTAGTACAGTATAAAGTAGATGATGTAGTACAGTATAAAGTAGATGATGTAGTACAGTATAAAGTAGATGCTGTAGTACAGTATAAAGTAGATGCTGTAGTACAGTATAAAGTAGATGCTGTAGTACAGTATAAAGTAGATGCTGTAGTACAGTATAAAGTAGATGCTGTAGTACAGTATAAAGTAGATGATGTAGTACAGTATAAAGTAGATGCTGTAGTACAGTATAAAGTAGATGCTGTAGTACAGTATAAAGTAGATGCTGTAGTACAGTATAAAGTAGATGCTGTAGTACAGTATAAAGTAGATGCTGTAGTACAGTATAAAGTAGATGCTGTAGTACAGTATAAAGTAGATGATGTAGTACAGTATAAAGTAGATGATGTAGTACAGTATAAAGTAGATGCTGTAGTACAGTATAAAGTAGATGCTGTGGTACAGTATAAAGTAGATGCTGTGGTACAGTATAAAGTAGATGCTGTGGTACAGTATAAAGTAGATGATGTAGTACAGTATAAAGTAGATGCTGTGGTACAGTATAAAGTAGATGATGTGGTACAGTATAAAGTAGATGCTGTAGTACAGTATAAAGTAGATGCTGTAGTACAGTATAAAGTAGATGATGTGGTACAGTATAAAGTAGATGATGTGGTACAGTATAAAGTAGATGCTGTGGTACAGTATAAAGTAGATGCTGTAGTACAGTATAAAGTAGATGCTGTGGTACAGTATAAAGTAGATGATGTAGTACAGTATAAAGTAGATGCTGTGGTACAGTATAAAGTAGATGCTGTGGTACAGTATAAAGTAGATGCTGTAGTACAGTATAAAGTAGATGCTGTGGTACAGTATAAAGTAGATGCTGTGGTACAGTATAAAGTAGATGCTGTGGTACAGTATAAAGTAGATGCTGTAGTACAGTATAAAGTAGATGATGTGGTACAGTATAAAGTAGATGCTGTAGTACAGTATAAAGTAGATGCTGTAGTACAATATAAAGTAGATGCTGTAGTACAGTATAAAGTAGATGCTGTGGTACAGTATAAAGTAGATGCTGTGGTACAGTATAAAGTAGATGCTGTAGTACAGTATAAAGTAGATGCTGTGGTACAGTATAAAGTAGATGCTGTAGTACAATATAAAGTAGATGCTGTAGTACAGTATAAAGTAGATGCTGTGGTACAGTATAAAGTAGATGCTGTGGTACAGTATAAAGTAGATGCTGTAGTACAGTATAAAGTAGATGCTGTAGTACAGTATAAAGTAGATGCTGTAGTACAGTATAAAGTAGATGCTGTAGTACAGTATAAAGTAGATGCTGTAGTACAGTATAAAGTAGATGCTGTGGTACAGTATAAAGTAGATGCTGTAGTACAGTATAAAGTAGATGCTGTAGTACAGTATAAAGTAGATGCTGTAGTACAGTATAAAGTAGATGATGTAGTACAGTATAAAGTAGATGATGTGGTACAGTATAAAGTAGATGCTGTGGTACAGTATAAAGTAGATGCTGTGGTACAGTATAAAGTAGATGCTGTGGTACAGTATAAAGTAGATGCTGTAGTACAGTATAAAGTAGATGCTGTAGTACAGTATAAAGTAGATGATGTGGTACAGTATAAAGTAGATGATGTGGTACAGTATAAAGTAGATGCTGTGGTACAGTATAAAGTAGATGCTGTAGTACAGTATAAAGTAGATGCTGTAGTACAGTATAAAGTAGATGCTGTGGTACAGTATAAAGTAGATGATGTGGTACAGTATAAAGTAGATGCTGTAGTACAGTATAAAGTAGATGATGTGGTACAGTATAAAGTAGATGATGTGGTACAGTATAAAGTAGATGCTGTGGTACAGTATAAAGTAGATGCTGTAGTACAGTATAAAGTACATGCTGTGGTACAGTATAAAGTAGATGATGTGGTACAGTATAAAGTAGATGATGTGGTACAGTATAAAGTAGATGCTGTGGTACAGTATAAAGTAGATGATGTGGTACAGTATAAAGTAGATGCTGTAGTACAGTATAAAGTACATGCTGTGGTACAGTATAAAGTAGATGCTGTAGTACAGTATAAAGTAGATGATGTGGTACAGTATAAAGTAGATGATGTGGTACAGTATAAAGTAGATGATGTGGTACAGTATAAAGTAGATGCTGTAGTACAGTATAAAGTAGATGATGTGGTACAGTATAAAGTAGATGATGTGGTACAGTATAAAGTAGATGATGTGGTACAGTATAAAGTAGATGCTGTGGTACAGTATAAAGTAGATGCTGTAGTACAGTATAAAGTACATGCTGTGGTACAGTATAAAGTAGATGATGTGGTACAGTATAAAGTAGATGATGTGGTACAGTATAAAGTAGATGATGTGGTACAGTATAAAGTAGATGATGTGGTACAGTATAAAGTAGATGCTGTAGTACAGTATAAAGTACATGCTGTGGTACAGTATAAAGTAGATGCTGTAGTACAGTATAAAGTAGATGATGTGGTACAGTATAAAGTAGATGATGTGGTACAGTATAAAGTAGATGATGTGGTACAGTATAAAGTAGATGCTGTAGTACAGTATAAAGTAGATGATGTGGTACAGTATAAAGTAGATGATGTGGTACAGTATAAAGTAGATGCTGTAGTACAGTATAAAGTAGATGCTGTGGTACAGTATAAAGTAGATGATGTGGTACAGTATAAAGTAGATGCTGTAGTACAGTATAAAGTAGATGCTGTAGTACAGTATAAAGTAGATGATGTGGTACAGTATAAAGTAGATGATGTGGTACAGTATAAAGTAGATGATGTGGTACAGTATAAAGTAGATGCTGTAGTACAGTATAAAGTAGATGATGTGGTACAGTATAAAGTAGATGATGTGGTACAGTATAAAGTAGATGATGTGGTACAGTATAAAGTAGATGCTGTAGTACAGTATAAAGTAGATGCTGTAGTACAGTATAAAGTAGATGCTGTAGTACAGTATAAAGTAGATGCTGTAGTACAGTATAAAGTAGATGATGTAGTACAGTATAAAGTAGATGATGTGGTACAGTATAAAGTAGATGCTGTAGTACAGTATAAAGTAGATGCTGTGGTACAGTATAAAGTAGATGATGTGGTACAGTATAAAGTAGATGATGTGGTACAGTATAAAGTAGATGATGTGGTACAGTATAAAGTAGATGATGTGGTACAGTATAAAGTAGATGATGTGGTACAGTATAAAGTAGATGCGGTGGTACAGTATAAAGTAGATGCGGTGGTACAGTATAAAGTAGATGCTGTGGTACAGTATAAAGTAGATGCTGTGGTACAGTATAAAGTAGATGCTGTGGTACAGTATAAAGTAGATGCTGTGGTACAGTATAAAGTAGATGATGTGGTACAGTATAAAGTAGATGATGTGGTACAGTATAAAGTAGATGATGTGGTACAGTATAAAGTAGATGATGTGGTACAGTATAAAGTAGATGCTGTGGTACAGTATAAAGTAGATGCTGTGGTACAGTATAAAGTAGATGCTGTGGTACAGTATAAAGTAGATGCTGTGGTACAGTATAAAGTAGATGCTGTGGTACAGTATAAAGTAGATGCTGTGGTACAGTATAAAGTAGATGCTGTGGTACAGTATAAAGTAGATGCTGTGGTACAGTATAAAGTAGATGCTGTAGTACAGTATAAAGTAGATGATGTAGTACAGTATAAAGTAGATGCTGTAGTACAGTATAAAGTAGATGCTGTGGTACAGTATAAAGTAGATGCTGTAGTACAGTATAAAGTAGATGATGTAGTACAGTATAAAGTAGATGCTGTAGTACAGTATAAAGTAGATGCTGTGGTACAGTATAAAGTAGATGCTGTGGTACAGTATAAAGTAGATGCTGTGGTACAGTATAAAGTAGATGCTGTGGTACAGTATAAAGTAGATGCTGTGGTACAGTATAAAGTAGATGATGTGGTACAGTATAAAGTAGATGCTGTGGTACAGTATAAAGTAGATGCTGTGGTACAGTATAAAGTAGATGCTGTGGTACAGTATAAAGTAGATGCTGTGGTACAGTATAAAGTAGATGATGTGGTACAGTATAAAGTAGATGCTGTAGTACAGTATAAAGTAGATGCTGTAGTACAGTATAAAGTAGATGCTGTGGTACAGTATAAAGTAGATGATGTGGTACAGTATAAAGTAGATGATGTGGTACAGTATAAAGTAGATGCTGTGGTACAGTATAAAGTAGATGCTGTGGTACAGTATAAAGTAGATGCTGTGGTACAGTATAAAGTAGATGCTGTGGTACAGTATAAAGTAGATGCTGTGGTACAGTATAAAGTAGATGCTGTGGTACAGTATAAAGTAGATGCTGTGGTACAGTATAAAGTAGATGCTGTGGTACAGTATAAAGTAGATGCTGTAGTACAGTATAAAGTAGATGCTGTAGTACAGTATAAAGTAGATGCTGTGGTACAGTATAAAGTAGATGCTGTAGTACAGTATAAAGTAGATGCTGTAGTACAGTATAAAGTAGATGCTGTAGTACAGTATAAAGTAGATGCTGTGGTACAGTATAAAGTAGATGATGTGGTACAGTATAAAGTAGATGCTGTAGTACAGTATAAAGTAGATGCTGTAGTACAGTATAAAGTAGATGCTGTGGTACAGTATAAAGTAGATGATGTAGTACAGTATAAAGTAGATGATGTGGTACAGTATAAAGTAGATGATGTGGTACAGTATAAAGTAGATGATGTAGTACAGTATAAAGTAGATGATGTAGTACAGTATAAAGTAGATGATGTGGTACAGTATAAAGTAGATGCTGTAGTACAGTATAAAGTAGATGATGTGGTACAGTATAAAGTAGATGCTGTGGTACAGTATAAAGTAGATGCTGTAGTACAGTATAAAGTAGATGATGTGGTACAGTATAAAGTAGATGATGTGGTACAGTATAAAGTAGATGCTGTAGTACAGTATAAAGTAGATGCTGTAGTACAGTATAAAGTAGATGCTGTGGTACAGTATAAAGTAGATGATGTGGTACAGTATAAAGTAGATGCTGTAGTACAGTATAAAGTAGATGCTGTAGTACAGTATAAAGTAGATGCTGTGGTACAGTATAAAGTAGATGATGTGGTACAGTATAAAGTAGATGATGTGGTACAGTATAAAGTAGATGCTGTGGTACAGTATAAAGTAGATGCTGTAGTACAGTATAAAGTAGATGCTGTGGTACAGTATAAAGTAGATGCTGTGGTACAGTATAAAGTAGATGCTGTAGTACAGTATAAAGTAGATGCTGTGGTACAGTATAAAGTAGATGATGTGGTACAGTATAAAGTAGATGCTGTAGTACAGTATAAAGTAGATGCTGTAGTACAGTATAAAGTAGATGCTGTGGTACAGTATAAAGTAGATGATGTGGTACAGTATAAAGTAGATGATGTGGTACAGTATAAAGTAGATGCTGTGGTACAGTATAAAGTAGATGCTGTAGTACAGTATAAAGTAGATGCTGTGGTACAGTATAAAGTAGATGATGTGGTACAGTATAAAGTAGATGATGTGGTACAGTATAAAGTAGATGATGTGGTACAGTATAAAGTAGATGCTGTGGTACAGTATAAAGTAGATGCTGTGGTACAGTATAAAGTAGATGCTGTGGTACAGTATAAAGTAGATGCTGTGGTACAGTATAAAGTAGATGCTGTGGTACAGTATAAAGTAGATGCTGTGGTACAGTATAAAGTAGATGCTGTGGTACAGTATAAAGTAGATGCTGTGGTACAGTATAAAGTAGATGCTGTAGTACAGTATAAAGTAGATGCTGTAGTACAGTATAAAGTAGATGCTGTGGTACAGTATAAAGTAGATGCTGTAGTACAGTATAAAGTAGATGCTGTAGTACAGTATAAAGTAGATGCTGTAGTACAGTATAAAGTAGATGCTGTGGTACAGTATAAAGTAGATGATGTGGTACAGTATAAAGTAGATGCTGTAGTACAGTATAAAGTAGATGCTGTAGTACAGTATAAAGTAGATGCTGTGGTACAGTATAAAGTAGATGATGTAGTACAGTATAAAGTAGATGATGTGGTACAGTATAAAGTAGATGATGTGGTACAGTATAAAGTAGATGATGTAGTACAGTATAAAGTAGATGATGTAGTACAGTATAAAGTAGATGATGTGGTACAGTATAAAGTAGATGCTGTAGTACAGTATAAAGTAGATGATGTGGTACAGTATAAAGTAGATGCTGTGGTACAGTATAAAGTAGATGCTGTGGTACAGTATAAAGTAGATGCTGTAGTACAGTATAAAGTAGATGATGTGGTACAGTATAAAGTAGATGCTGTGGTACAGTATAAAGTAGATGCTGTGGTACAGTATAAAGTAGATGATGTGGTACAGTATAAAGTAGATGATGTGGTACAGTATAAAGTAGATGATGTGGTACAGTATAAAGTAGATGCTGTAGTACAGTATAAAGTAGATGCTGTAGTACAGTATAAAGTAGATGCTGTAGTACAGTATAAAGTAGATGATGTGGTACAGTATAAAGTAGATGATGTAGTACAGTATAAAGTAGATGATGTGGTACAGTATAAAGTAGATGATGTGGTACAGTATAAAGTAGATGATGTAGTACAGTATAAAGTAGATGATGTGGTACAGTATAAAGTAGATGCTGTAGTACAGTATAAAGTAGATGATGTGGTACAGTATAAAGTAGATGCTGTGGTACAGTATAAAGTAGATGCTGTAGTACAGTATAAAGTAGATGATGTGGTACAGTATAAAGTAGATGCTGTGGTACAGTATAAAGTAGATGATGTAGTACAGTATAAAGTAGATGATGTAGTACAGTATAAAGTAGATGATGTAGTACAGTATAAAGTAGATGATGTAGTACAGTATAAAGTAGATGATGTAGTACAGTATAAAGTAGATGCTGTAGTACAGTATAAAGTAGATGCTGTAGTACAGTATAAAGTAGATGATGTAGTACAGTATAAAGTAGATGCTGTGGTACAGTATAAAGTAGATGATGTGGTACAGTATAAAGTAGATGCTGTAGTACAGTATAAAGTAGATGATGTAGTACAGTTTAAAGTAGATGATGTAGTACAGTATAAAGTAGATGCTGTAGTACAGTATAAAGTAGATGCTGTAGTACAGTATAAAGTACATGCTGTAGTACAGTATAAAGTAGATGCTGTAGTACAGTATAAAGTACATGATGTGTCCTCAGCCTCTCAGCAGTGACCAGAGGTCCGAGCTGCTTCCTGCTGACTGGAGCAGAAACAAAGAGTTGTACAGTCTGAGGTATAAATCTGAAGATGGAGACTCTCAGCTGCTCAAAGCCATCGCTGTCGACTCCACTCTGATCTTCAACCTGATGGTGAGAACGCCTCATTAACCTCAACACACGTCTTATACATGAGTATACAAAGTACCAGAGACACAAACTAATACTACAAAGAGACACAAACATGCTCAAAGAGATGGGAGATCTCGATGTCTCCTATCAACGGGTGTCCAGGTGTCTATTGTCTGTGTTTTATTTTGAAAAGCAGATGTGTAACAGGTGTGTATCTCGTGTGTGTGTGTGTGAAGAACTCCAGCACTCAGCAGGTGTCAGACCTGACGGTCAACGTCAGTGATCATGTGGACTCGGAGCAGCTCCACGCATTCAACAGGTGTGTGTGTGTGTGTGTGTGTGTGTGTGAGAGAGAGAGAGAGAGACTAGTTCCACAGAGAGCTTTTATTCTGAAGTTCTCTAACGTTCCTTCAGCTGATGTTGAAGGCGATCTGTCCTCTGCAGTGTGTTTAAGGATGTGGACGGTTTGACGGTGAAGGTGAAGACTCAGCTGCTGCCGTCCCGGGACAGACCCACGGGACAGAGGAGGAGTCAGAGGGAGGAGGAGGAGGAGCAGAGACGAAGACGAGAGGACAGCGACCCTCTACGTATCCCCAACAGACAGCCTCGTCAGGGACCGTCCCACTGGTCTGTCAGAGACAAGTACTCATGTGCAGTACTCCTTAGTATACTCATACTTTATTCCATCAATACGATCTTATTTTACAACACAGCTTTGAATCACAGAAACACATAAAAGACTTAAAGCACGTCTGGATTCAGGCGTGTTCAGGATCACTGACTGACTCCAACAAGAGTTAACGAGGAGACACAGAGCTCCTCCTCTACATCGTCAAGTATGATCCAATCAGATCTGATCGCTACTCAAAACACCAGCCGATATAAGGTACATCAAGAACCTGACGAGGAGCAGGGATGAGAGATGGAGGAGGAGGAGTGATGGAGAGGGAGGAGATATGATGGAGGAGGAGGAGTGATGGAGAGAATCAAACCTGTGTCTTTACCTTCATCCTCTGTGATTAATCCACGTTGTTTAAATCTTCATCAGGTCTCATCATCACCTTCAAACTCAGTTTACAGAGAAACCACATGAAGCAGATGTTAACATAGTATAAACTCTATGACTCTTGTAATAATAATAATAATAATATGGTAATAAATAGCTCTCTGTTCTCAGGCGTGACCCCGCGGCTTCTCCGTTCGCAGCAGGAGGAGCAGATCTGGATCCTTTCGGGTGAGTTTGTCTCTCGTGATGAATCATTTTACAGAAACAATAAAGTCATAAACTCAGTGTTTGACTGACAGCTGGCAGAGACAAAGATCCTCTGAGACACAGATTCATAAGAAGAGAAGAAACTGCATCATTGGTCAAAGAAACAGGAAGCTGAGATTTAAACAGGAACAGCTTCCTGTTTCAGTGAGAAGAGTTTCACAATAAAAGCCTCCTAGAACAAGCTTAACTTGATCAAAGCTCTTCTTCAGACATCACAGCAGAGTTACTGTTGGAGCATCAGCTGACTAAAACACTTTGTATCTGTTATGTTATAGAAGGAGAACAGCTGACTCATAACTTTGTTGACATGAGACGGTTCAATAACCCCTCCCCCTCAGGACCCGCGGTGGCGGTGGGATGATCATGGACCCCTTGAGGTCCGGGCCTCCTCGCTCTGGGTTCGATCCCTCTGGTGGGATCCCAGACATCCTGCCTCCTGGAGCGGTTCCTCCGGGGGCTCGCTTTGACCCGTTTGGACCCCCAGGACTATTCAGACCCAGGTAAGAGACACTCGCACACACTCAGTCCCATCCGATCGACTCAGACACTCAGAGACATTGAAACATCTGCAGCCTGCTGAACCTGATCTTCCATCAGCTTGTGGAGGTCCTGGTTCAGAGCTGTGAAGCTGATCATCTCAGATGATCGGTGATAACTGATGAACACGATGAAGGTTTCACTCGAGCGAAGACGTCTCTGTTTGTGTTTCTGTGAACAAATCCAATACTCAGAGCAGAGACACACAAACTGACTCATTATATTTTAAGACCAGCGAGTATTATTATGTCCTTTTCTCTCATTCCTACTTCAGTTTGATTCTACTGTTACAGTTAATACTTCAAGCCGAAGTAACAGTATTCCTTTAAGTATAAATAAATGTCTTGACATCGAGGTCAGGATATGTAGAACACTTCTGTTTTGGCCTTTTTTAATATTGTATTTAATTCAGTGTGCTTTTGCACAGGCAGTAAAACGCGCGGCCTGATCTGGAATCGTGTGCAATGGCTTTTCTCAGAGATTCGCTCAGCCGCTTTCACGAAAATCACAAAAAACGGAGCAAAATCACCCCATTGACTTGAATGGGGTTCCGGTGTGAAGAGAGCTAAAAACACTAAACGTTGGGCCCATATTGACTCGCCGTACATTAACGTAGAAACATGATTCAAAGTTTAAAGCGTAGACAGAACGCTGCACTGTATTGAGCCAAAGGGACATTTTGATAGCTAGCACAGTTTTCATGAAGTCAACGTTTAAGTTTCAGGAACATTTTGTGTCCGGTTCAGATTTTATAATGGGTGTGTATTGCACCGAATGTTCAGCGCTGGAGTGATGACATCACGGTCAGAGTGGAGCAGGAAAATATTCTGTGATTTTTCCAAACAAATTGCTCAGAGTCCCACAGTTTTTACTCTTGAAACACCATTTTGGCCAAAAAGCTTGTAAATGTTGTGCTGTCGCACACAGATGTCTGTGGAATCCAACGGACGTACACATTTGGCTCAAAGAGCCGCAGAGCGACATGAACTCCAACCAACTGCTCCATTAGACTCCATGTTAAATCTCACCACTCATTTCTCAAAGAAAGCGACGGGACCAGTTTTGTCTGTTGCTTGAGTTCACATTATTAACACCACAAACATAAAAACACATCAGCGCGTTCAGCAGAGTCTTATCTTTCTCACGGTGTCCATATTGTCTTGATTAGTCTCAGTGTTTTGGTATGAAGGGCAGAGGTTTGACGGGTCGTTTTGTTGACAATCCCTGTTGACGCTAATCTCTCTGAATTAGCCTCGAACGCGTTGCTATGAAGCAACATCTGCTCTCAGGTCCAAGACTGTCACGAATACAAGACTCAATCCAAGAGGATGAAGCTGACGTGCAGAAGAGAGAGAAGCGATATATCGATTCAACCTCAATGATACGACCGGCAATATTGGCGTGTATATATGTGTGTATGTATATTTTAGTGCTGGGCAGGTTAACGCGTTATTGTCGCGTTAAAGCATTCATTAATTAACGGCGACAATTATTTTAATGCGCGTTAACGCAGTTTTTAAAAATTTTTATTGAACGGACATTTTTAACACAAGACCCGAGCAGCGAACGGTAAATGATGCTATAATAAGCATTATTATGATGCTATAATAAGCATTATTATGATGCTATAATAAGCATTATTATGATGCTATAATAAGCATTATTATGATGCTATAATAAGCATTATTATGATGCTATAATAAGCATTATTATGATGCTATAATAAGCATATATTATGATGCTATAATAAGCATATATTATGATGCTATAATAAGCATTATTATGATGCTATAATAAGCATTATTATGATGCTATAATAAGCATTATTATGATGCTATAATAAGCATTATTATGATGCTATAATAAGCATTATTATGGTGCTATAATAAGCATTATTATGGTGCTATAATAAGCATTATTATGATGCTATAATAAGCATTATTATGGTGCTATAATAAGCATTATTATGATGCTATAATAAGCATTATTATGATGCTATAATAAGCATATATTATGATGCTATAATAAGCATATATTATGATGCTATAATAAGCATTATTATGATGCTATAATAAGCATTATTATGATGCTATAATAAGCATTATTATGATGCTATAATAAGCATTATTATGATGCTATAATAAGCATTATTATGATGCTATAATAAGCATTATTATGATGCTATAATAAGCATATATTATGATGCTATAATAAGCATTATTATGATGCTATAATAAGCATTATTATGATGCTATAATAAGCATTATTATGATGCTATAATAAGCATTATTATGATGCTATAATAAGCATTATTATGATGCTATAATAAGCATTATTATGATGCTATAATAAGCATTATTATGATGCTATAATAAGCATTATTATGGTGCTATAATAAGCATTATTATGATGCTATAATAAGCATTATTATGATGCTATAATAAGCATATATTATGATGCTATAATAAGCATATATTATGATGCTATAATAAGCATTATTATGATGCTATAATAAGCATTATTATGATGCTATAATAAGCATTATTATGATGCTATAATAAGCATTATTATGATGCTATAATAAGCATTATTATGATGCTATAATAAGCATTATTATGATGCTATAATAAGCATTATTATGATGCTATAATAAGCATTATTATGATGCTATAATAAGCATATATTATGATGCTATAATAAGCATTATTATGATGCTATAATAAGCATTATTATGATGCTATAATAAGCATTATTATGATGCTATAATAAGCATTATTATGATGCTATAATAAGCATTATTATGGTGCTATAATAAGCATTATTATGGTGCTATAATAAGCATTATTATGGTGCTATAATAAGCATTATTATGATGCTATAATAAGCATTATTATGATGCTATAATAAGCATTATTATGATGCTATAATAAGCATTATTATGATGCTATAATAAGCATTATTATGATGCTATAATAAGCATATATTATGATGCTATAATAAGCATTATTATGATGCTATAATAAGCATTATTATGATGCTATAATAAGCATTATTATGATGCTATAATAAGCATATATTATGATGCTATAATAAGCATTATTATGATGCTATAATAAGCATTATTATGATGCTATAATAAGCATCATTTAGTATCACTACTGAGAATCTAACAAACATAAAAACATGACGTAGATATGTTTTGCAGTATTCAAGGTGTATATTTAAATATCATCTCTTACACACATGAAGATAAAGCTGTGAACACCGGCTGAATATCTATGATCAGAATCATTATAACTGTGTTATAACTGCTGCTGTGTAAAGGGAACACTGCTGCTAACAACAACCTGATGTGTTTAAAGTGTTCACACACAATGTTGTTCACCTTTAGTTCATAGAGCAGCACTTTCAAATAAATGTGAGCAATACACTACTTTAGAATTCATCATTGAACTTTACCACAACAATGAGATTAATCACGATTAAACATCAGAATCAGCTTTATTGGCCATGTGTGAACGCATTCATGGAATTTGTCTCCGGTTTCCGCTCTCAATGTACAAACACAAATTTACAATAAACAAGAAAATATATGTATAAAGAATAAAAAGAGCAGCAAAAAAACAAACATTGTAATCGTTGCCCAGCCCTATATATATAAATATATCTATCTATCTATCTATCTATCTATCTATCTATCTATCTATCTATCTATCTATCTATCTATCTATCTATCTATCTATCTATCTATCTATCTATCTAGATAGATAGATAGATAGATAGATAGATAGATAGATAGATAGATAGATAGATAGATAGATAGATAGATAGATAGAGCGATGTCGTTGGCCAGTAGCAGCCACACTGTCAAATTGTCTTGCACTAAAATATGAGATGATGTGTTGTTGTTGTTGTTGTTGTTTAGGCCGGATCCGGACCACATGCCCCCCCCCGGCTATGACGACATGTTCAAGTAGTCCACTCAACAACAGGGCAGGGCTGTAGTTCTCAGCCTGTAGAGTTTGATGAGTCGTTCGTCTCCTTCGTCCTCGGAGTGTTGAGCGGTGGGTTCGGGCTGGAATGTTTGTGCCTGGAGAGCAGACGGCAGCGGCGTTGCAGAGTCCAGTTCAGGATCCACTCGACCACGTCCCTCAGATAAAAAACTAATAAAAACTAAAAAGTTCAGCGCTGTATTTTCCTTTTGTATCAGTTGTATATGTCTTATTCAAATAAACCTGTTTCTGTCTTTACCTCTTGGACATTACTTCACGTGTCTCTGCTTCGCCTTGTCCTCTCTGGCGCTCGTCAAAGGACGATGCTCAGCGTACCTCCCTCTAAGGTCTGCAACATGCAACACGAAACACTCATCCTTCTATTCCAGTCCTCCTATTGCTCCAAGACAACATTTATCCTTACGGACTCGTAGTCTCTTAGGTCAAAGGACTTCAGTGTTTGTCAATTCCCAAGATATTTAATTCAATTTTAATTTATTATACTATATTGATCCCGGAAGGGGAAATTTGTCTCTGCATTTGAGACAAATTTCTGTATCTAGGGAGCAGTGGGCTGCCAATGACTGGCGCCCGGGGAGCCGTTCGGGGTTCAGTGTCCAACACTCACCCTTATTCTCCAGGAACCCAATCGCTTCTGCTCAGAGAAACGGTAGGATACAAGTTTAACCAACATCCCCAATAAACCCACAAAACAAAATAAAAAACCCAATGTGGAACAAGAGACAACTTTTGTTTCCTAATTCATTGCTATCCTATATCTCAATTTCACGAACACGATTCATTTTCAAAATTCCAGCGACTCACCAAATGAGAAGTAGTTGTAGTTATCGGATCCCAGTGCAGATGATCAGGACAGGGATCGGGCCTCTCTTAATTCTGTCTGGAGGTACGTAGAGGCAGAAGGAAGGAGTTTCCTTCTGAAGGGCCACTTCAGCGACCTCTGTTGGCTCCTGATGCTGGAACATTCTCATACAACAGTTATCTTTAGGAGCAGAGAGGGAGAATTCTTCTTTTACACAACAGCGACACGGTGAAGTTCAACAAAATTACTTCTGAATGAATACAATATACTGAGTAGAAATATATACTACGTAAAAAATGACCATTACAAGATGTAGAAGTACTCTTCTCGATGTGGTGACGATGTAGAAGTTGTAACGGGTGAACTCTCTCTGCTCTGTCCTGATTCTCCTGGACCTGTACGGTGAACCACCAGATCCTCCTCTCCACCCTCGAGGGGATGGCGTCTCAGGCTCTGCACTCTCCCTGTTTGCATCCTACCTGACAGGTCGGTCCTACCAGGTGACGTGGAGGGGGGCCGTGTCGGAACCACGCATGCTGACTACGGGGGTTCCACAAGGCTCAGTCCTGGGCCCCCTTCTCTTCTCGCTCTACACAACATCTCTGCGTTCTGTTATTCGCTCGCATGACTTCTCTTACCATCGTTATGCCGATGACACCCAGCTGGTCTTGTCATTTCCTCCGATGACACTCAAGTGGAGGCATCGCTGCGTGCTTGGCTGACATCTCGAAGTGGATGATGACCCTCAAGCTCAACCTGGACAAAACCGAGCTGCTGTTCCTCCCGGGGAAGGGTTGCCCTCACAGAGACCCGTCCATCACCATTGATGTTACCGTGGTGACGCCAACTCGGACTGTGAGGAACCTGGGTGTGAGCCTGGACGACCAACTGTCGTTCTCAGCAAACATTGCATCGGTTACACGCTCCTGCAGATTCCTGCTCTACAGCATCAGGAGGATTCACTTCCTCACTGAGGAGACGGTGCAGGTGATCATCCAGGCTCTGGTCATCTCCCGTCTGGACCACTGCAACTCACTACTTGCCGGAGCTCCGGCGTCGGCCATCAGACCTCTGGAGCTTGTCCAGAAAGCTGCAGCTCGCCTGGTGTTCAATCGCCCCGAGTTCTCCCACAACTTCCCTTCTCCGTTCTCTCCACTGGCTCCTGTAAGAGCATCCAGTGTGAGACTCTGGTGCTATGGTACTGATGACTTCTGGTGACTAGCAGTTCTCTTGAAAACCGATGTTGAATACACTTATTGTAAGTCGCTTTGGATAAAAGCGTCTGCTAAATGACTGAAATGTAATAATGTAATGTGATGTAGAAGTACTCTTCTCTCAGTGGTGACGATGTAGAAGTTGTAACGGGTGGTGTAAGGACCCACAAGCAGTACGACAGACACACTGAATAGTTGGAATTGAAGCTGTAGTGGCCATTTGTCGACTGAATCAAAATGAAACAAACAGCAATCAAACGCCACTGATGCACCGTGGTCGGTATTTTTACGCAGCCAGAAGAGAGCGGATTGTCCAAGCAGGATTCCAATTTTCGTATTTATTAAATAAAGCAAACAAAACAAACAAACAAAAAGAACAAAGAAAACTCCTGTCGCGCTGTCTCTCCTGTGCTGGTAAAAACTATACGCCCACCCCGGTGCATGCTGGTCCTATCTCTCTCCTCATATAGCAACAGGTGCCCACAGTAATTACCCAAAAAACAATAGATCTAAACAAACTAGAAAAAGCATTTCCTGCAGAAAATGCGTTGGAATGCTGAAAACTGAAATTAATCGCAAAAACATTGCTGAAAATAGATATCCAATTCAAAAACAAATTGCAAAAAGCTGAATAATTCAAAAATTTTAAAGATTACAAATATGAAAAGTCATATCACACCTCTCCTGAAAGAGCTGAACATTTTGATATTCGAACAGTTTCTGTGGCTTAAAAAAATTCATCAGTGGTGATATTTGTAGCAGTATAAGTTGTAGTATAAGTATTATTAGTAGAAGTATTAGTAATTAGAAGAAGTAGTATCAGTCATAGTAATAGCTGTAGTATTGGTCGTAGTATTTAATAGCAGTTCTAGTAGCAGTCGTACTAATAGCTGTAGTAGTATTACTACTTTTAGTACCATGAATAGCAGTAGTAGTAGTATCAGTTGTCGAATAAGTAATAGCAGTCGTGGTTGTAATAATATTGATGGTAGCAGTAATAGCAGTAGCAGTAGTAGTAATAGTAGCAACAGCAAACATTATAGTAGAAGTAGTAGTAGCAGTAGTAGTAATACTATATTAGCAGCAGCAGTAGTTGTTGTCGCAGTATTAGTAAGAGCATTCATTATTTCAACAAAAAAGCCAAATTTTGAGCTTGTTTAAATACAGTTAATCCATGAGGCTTTTATTTTGAAAGGGTGGGGCTGGGTCGGGGAGGGAGGAGAGAGGAGACATAATCATCATGTTTGACACATAAACAGAGGTTATTAAATGACAGGCTTCATCACAAGCAGTTCAGTTAGAATTCACTCTCTGGGGCTTTTATTTTGAAATGGCATGTGTGTGTGTGTGGGGGGGGGGAGGAGGGGGGAAAGACCTCTAAAGATCCCTAATGCTGCGTTCACACCGGTCGCGTTGATTTTTTGACGCACTGCAAAAAAGCGTCCAACGCACTGCAAAAAAGCGTCCAACGCGCCGCCGGTCGTGTTCACACCGGTCGCCGCAAAATCTCGTAGCGCCGGAGAGGGGGCGTGGTTTATCGTCCTGGAAGCCTCGATCTGGCCGCCATTGTTTTCCGCCGTCAACCATGACAGGAATAAGGACAATTGCTGCTTTGTACGTGTTGTGGAAGTCCCTCAAACATCGGAATGCCAAACGCCGTCATGTCTGGTTCATAATATTGTTCAGAGGAGCTCCGTGGATTGCATTGAGCTGTATTCACTGTGTCTAGCAAGCCACCGGTCGCTGTTTACTACAGCTGTAGGAACACAAAATAAACTGATTTGGCTGTGATTCAACGGCAATAAACCGACAAAAAGGGACTCCGAAATAACTACGTAATGATGCCGATTTGTACTTGTCTTCTCCGACAAAAAGGGACTCCGAAATAACTACGTAATGATACCGATTTGTAGGTTACTGGTCTTCTCAATGTAGCTCTGATGGATCGGTGCTAGGCTATGCTAACATCGTAGCAGCTCCACCAGCACTCAATAACGTCACGTAGACGTAAATACGGCAGCGTCTATTTATTGTTTGTACCGTATGGTTTACACACACACATGCATACACATAGTTTGGTCCGGTCTCTGTTGATATGAGGTATCGTAGCGCTCTGGGTGAACACAGACGGCGACAGGATTTATTTCCTGATTCAACAACGGCAGGAAGCCAGTGACGACAGGGGGAGCAACTCAACGCTGATAGGCTATCGCGCCACAGCGTCACGCGATTATGTCGCTGAAGTTGAAAAATTTCAACTCGCGCGTTGGCGATTTTGCGGCGTCCAACGCGTCCACCGCACTGCAATAACGCGTCCAACGCGCTGCGGGATCGCAAAATCGAGGCGCGCCAGTCTCATCGCGTCTGTGCAGAGACTTTGTATGTAATCTCGACGCGCGTCAAAAAATCAACGCGACCGGTGTGAACGCAGCATTAGACCTGAATGACTGTATGAGAGACACAGAGAGAGAGAGGGAGAGGAGTGTATGTGCGCGTGTGTCTGTGAGTCTGTGAGTTTATCAACATCACTAATTGGCTCAATCACAAACACCTGTGTGCCTGAAGCCATTTGAAAATATTCTCCATAGAGATCCTATTGAAAATAAAAAGCTTAATAATTCAAAAAGTTTAAAGGTTAGAAATATGAAACTACTACTATTAAAGAGAAAAAACAATCTTAATATATCAAACATCTACAATAATTAAACAATACTACTTACAAATTAAACAACAAAATACTAATATCAAATAAATAGCTCCAACATTCCGGCACCTAATTGTGCATAATATCACAATTATTATTCTCAAACGAGCTATTCCTACAATAAACATGAAATATGATATACGTTATGTGCCATGCATTAAACTAAAGTTAATCTTGACACCTACAACAACAAAAAAGAAAATAGAGGAAGGGAAAGATAGAGGTGGAGAAAACATCCGTCCATGATGCTCGACAGCGTTCCAACAGCAGACAGAGCTTCGTCACGGCCTCTCCAGAACGCTGGTCCTGGTTTGAAGTCGCACAGAGCGCACCAGCCCCTTTGTATCTGGTCTTGCATCCAAAACTTTCCCCATCATCCAAGATCCTCTTGGAGCTGTGGAGTCACAATGTCTCCAGGAGTGTCTCTTCTTGGCCTTGTCCATCTTTGTGTGGCTTTAAAGCTTTGAACTTTTCTTTCCACTTCATGCTCCTGATTCTTCAGATCGTCCTTTCTGAGGCCTGCAGAAGCACAAGACTCATTTCTCTTCTGTCCCAATAACAGGAGAAGTTCCTTGACCTTCAGAAACCAAGCCACAGATGTTTTTAGTCTAGTCCAAGATGAAAAACAGTAGATCAGGTGGTTGGTGGTATTTTCCAAATCCTTGATGATAGCATTTACCATTAAGTCCGTCTGGGTCATCTGCAGAAATCACATCAAGATCCACATCTTGAGGCCACTCCTTCTTTGACTGTGTTGGGGATTGACCCTCGGGCAGAAAGCCCACCGTATGATCTGACTCCAAAAGACTCCACCTTCAGAAGGAGCCCGCGCAGATCCTTTGATTGGAATTACATTCGATGAACAGAAGACGATAGACGATCTACAAGTATGAACAATTTAATAAGTCAAGCATCAAAGCATAAACAACATCGATCTATGGTTTCACAAAACACAAGAATTGATGAAGTATCTCGAGCAACAGACACAAAGTCAGGGCTCGGTCCACGCATCTCTCCTCACAGTGTGTTGTGAGCCCCGTTCTGTCATTTCCCTGTTTCTTTATTCATTCTCATGAGGAGTTGACCTTGTCCTGCACAGGGACGAGTTATCTTCACACACACACACACACACGTACACACACACACACGCACACACACACACACACACACACACACACACACGTACACACACACGCACACACACACGCACACACACACGCACACGCACACACACGCACACACACACACACACACACGCACACACACGCACACACACACGCACGCACACACACACGCACGCACACACACACGCACACGCACGCACGCACGCACGCACGCACGCACGCACGCACGCACACACACACACACACACACACACGCGCGCACACGCGCACACACGCACGCACACACATGCACGCACACACGCACACACACACACACGCCAGGGTTGGGCCGCTGTGTGTGGGCGTTCTCATGGACAGAGAAGATGCTGTTCCTGCTTTCCAGCTGTTGCTGCATAATATCGCACGGACTAACCGCTTCACAGCACATCTGGTTACGAGTTGAAGCTAAACCACATGTGTGTCAGAGCGTCTTCTTTGTACGGGAAGCGCGTGAGTTCCTCACCCGGAGATTCAAACCTTTGCTCTATGACACACGCACAATACTTATAGCTTTAATGCCTGTAAATACCGTCAGCATATTTCCCCAACTGATAGAGAAGCTCAGGTCCATTTATCCATCTCCTGCCTTTCAGGAAATCCTCAGCTCTCATTCCTCTTGATGCTTCATCTGCTGGATTCTCCTTGGAACCCACATATCTCCACTGATCCACATCTGCTGCTTCTCTGATGAAAGAGGTTCTGTTTGACACAAAAGTGTGGAATCGTCTGGTTTCACTCGAGATATACTTAAGGACTGATGCGCTGTCCGTCCAGAAGACTGACTTCTCCAGCCTGAGTTGCAACTCCTTCTGAAGCATTTCATCCACACGAACTGCAAGAACTGCGGCCGTGAGTTCCAGTCGAGGAATTGTGGTCTGCTTTAGTGGGGCAACTCTGGCCTTTCCCAAGAGAAATGCAACATGTACTTTATCATGACTTTAAAACCTCACGTAAGACACAGTTCCATAGCCAACTTGACTGGCATCAGAAAAGTGGTGAAGTTGTGCCGTAGCAGGTTCTCAAGTCTCTGGGTTTAATTCAGCGGTCCACTTTGAACTCAGACATGCTTTGCAGGTCCTCAAGCCGATGAGACCATTGCTCAGAGAAAGAGTGGGGATGGCAGGTTTCTCCTAAAGCTCCTGCAGTAACAGCTTGGCTGGCACACTGAACGTTCTGTCCTTCACAGTTTGTATAGCTCCTCACAAGTCTGATCCAACTGTATTTATTAATGACATTCACCTGATATTTATGTTTTAATAATCTCATTAAACTGCTATAATCCTCACATGTTTCAAGTAATTATATCAACAAGAATATTCTCTTAAATCCAGCACTAATTAACTGTGTTTCTGTGTTTGACAAACATTTAAGCTGCACACAATACAATATATGACTGTAACATATCAATGATGACACACATCATATCTATACGTGTATTTAAATGCTCCGAAGCTCCTCTCTCATAAACAGCGCTGAGCTCAGTTAAATGACCCGCTAATGTGATGTGACGTCACCAGTCACGTGGCTGAGAAGGACCCAATCGTTGTGATCCCGTGTCTTACACAGCAGAGCCGCTGTCAGGGGGAGGGGCAACGCTCTCGTCCCCTCTGATTGGTCGAAGCGCGGCTTGTTTTCCCGCCAACGCGATGCATTGTGGGTGGGATCGTTAGCGGAAGTCCCCCGGGTTGTTGTGCTGTGTATGTGTTTTGGTGGGGGGGGGGGACCTGGCGTCGTGTTTTTAAAACGGTGGAAGATTGTTGAATTAAATTCAACTTTTAAACGAAACTAAATACTTTGAAGGAATGCGGGGCGAAGAGTCGTCCGACTCTGAGTGCGGGAGGATGGAGGAGAGCTCGGTCCGGAGGAGTCTGGAGACGTTATGTCAGGAGCTCAACATGGACGAGCAGACTGCGTCTGAGACCATGGAGAGCTTCACCAACATCTGGAACACCTACACTCTGGAGGTGAGTCCTGTAGTAACGTCTGAGACCATGGAGAGCTTCACCAACATCTGGAGGTGAGTCCTGTAGTAACGTATGCGACCATGGAGAGCTTCACCAACATCTGGAGGTGAGTCCTGTAGTAACGTCTGAGACCATGGAGAGCTTCACCAACATCTGGAGGTGAGTCCTGTAGTAACGTCTGAGACCATGGAGAGCTTCACCAACATCTGGAGGTGAGTCCTGTAGTAACGTCTGAGACCATGGAGAGCTTCACCAACATCTGGAGGTGAGTCCTGTAGTAACGTCTGAGACCATGGAGAGCTTCACCAACATCTGGAGGTGAGTCCTGTAGTAACGTATGCGACCATGGAGAGCTTCACCAACATCTGGAGGTGAGTCCTGTAGTAACGTATGCGACCATGGAGAGCTTCACCAACATCTGGAGGTGAGTCCTGTAGTAACGTATGCGACCGTGGTGCAGAGTTTATTAGGGTGACAGCTGAGGGGAAGAAGCTGTTCCTGAGCCTGCTGGTCCTGGAACAGAGACTCTTATAGCGCCTCCCAGAGGGAAGGAGGGCAAACAGTCTATGGACGGGGTGTGAGGTGTCCCTGACGATGCTGCTCGTCCTTCGCAGGCAGCGCTCGAGGGGGACGGCCTCGATGGCAGGAAGTGGAGTTCCGGTGATGCGTTGGGCAGTTTTTACCACCCTCTGCAGTGCTTTCCGGTCTGAGACAGAGCAGTTGCCGCACCACACTGTGATGCAGCTCGTAAGGATGCTCTCGATGGTGCAGCGGTAGAAGTTCACCAGGATCAGAGGAGACGTGTGGATTTTCTTCAGTCTCCTCAGGAAGAAGAGGCGCTGGTGTGCCTTCTTGACCAGGGTTGAGGGTCCAAGAGAAGTCCTCTGAGATGTGGACACCCAGAAAGCTAAAGCTGGGGACACGCTCAACCTCCGTTCCATTGATATGGACGGTGCTGTGTCTGCAGCCTTTGGTCTTTCTGGAGTCCACAATAAGCTCCTTGTAGTGCTGGACCTAGACCTGGGCGGTACGACCAAAAATGTGTATCGCGGTACTTTTTAAGATTCTGACGGTTTCACGGTGTATTACGGTATTTATTTTTTCCCTTGACTGTTTTTCTATATGTTTATAGAGGCTCACTCTACTGTCAGGAGTACATAGAATATACAAACATGGTCACTGGAGGGGTTGTTCGTTTGTTCCTATGATGTTGGGATAGCAGAACACTCTTGGTATTCCAACACCTGTTTTCTGCTGAGGTGATGGAGTAAGTTGCTCGTGTTACCACCAGCTGTATCCAGCTGCAGAGGGAGGTTGGTGCCGAGGTCCCCTAGTTTGGGGATCAGTCGGAGGGGGGGGGGGCTGGTGTTGAATGCTGAACTGAAATCGGTGAACAGCATTCTCACACAGGTGTTGTTGTCCAGGTGGCTGGCGTCTGTGTTTCACTCTCCAGATGTTTCACTGTGTTGACTGTTAAAGGCGCTCTTCTGGCTCCCGTTGATGTGCAAACGTTTGTGTTTGTGAGCTGGTAAACTGGTCTGTTCTCTGTTAATTTATTCATATTGATATGATGTGTTCATACAGGGAGAGGTGGTCCACTGGTTGGCCTGTTCTCTGTATTCAGCCTGCAGGAAGAGCTCCACTCCCACAGTGGGTAAAGGTTTGATGGAGGGAAACTGTGTCTCTCTCACCAGGATCCTCAGGACCGCCAAACTCAGGTGGGTCACATCTGGAGCTGATGTTAGAGACAGACACACACATCTGGAGCTGATGTTAGAGACAGACACACACATCTGGAGCTGATGTTAGAGACAGACACACACATCTGGAGCTGATGTTAGAGACAGACACACACATCTGGAGCTGATGTTAGCGACAGACACATCTGGAGCTGATGTTAGCGACAGACACACATCTGGAGCTGATGCTAGCGACAGACGCATCCGGAGCTGATGTTAGAGACAGACACACACATCTGGAGCTGATGTTAGCGACAGACGCATCCGGAGCTGATGTTAGAGACAGACACACACATCTGGAGCTGGCGTTAGAGACAGACACACACATCTGGAGCTGATGTTAGCGACAGACGCATCCGGAGCTGATGTTAGAGACAGACACACACATCTGGAGCTGATGTTAGAGACAGACACACACATCTGGAGCTGATGTTAGCGACAGATGCATCCGGAGCTGATGTTAGAGACACACACATCTGGAGCTGACGTTAGAGACAGACACACACATCTGGAGCTGGCGTTTGAGACAGACACACACATCTGGAGCTGACGTTTGAGACAGACACACATCTGGAGCTGACGTTTGAGACAGACACACATCTGGAGCTGACGTTAGAGACAGACACACACATCTGGAGCTGGCGTTTGAGACAGACACACATCTGGAGCTGACGTTTGAGACAGACACACACATCTGGAGCTGACGTTTGAGACAGACACACACATCTGGAGCTGGCGTTTGAGACAGACACACACATCTGGAGCTGACGTTTGAGACAGACACACACATCTGGAGCTGACGTTTGAGACAGACACACACATCTGGAGCTGACGTTAGAGAGACACACACATCTGGAGCTGACGTTTGAGACAGACACACACATCTGGAGCTGACGTTTGAGACAGACACACATCTGGAGCTGACGTTAGAGAGACACACATCATGATAACGTTATTATTTTTACTTCAGCTTATTCTCGTTTTTACTGAAAACTGAAATAATATTCATGTTCTACTCCTCTCTCTCCGTCCTCCCAGTCTGATCCAGTTCTTCTCTAAGATGAGGAAGTGGGCCGACATGTCTAACCTCCCTCAGGACTTCAGGCTGAGGATGGAGCGTCTGGAGAGGAACTTTGAGGTCTCCACCGTGATCTTCCGCAAGTTTGAGCCAATCTTCATGGACATGTTTCAGAACCCTCAGGGAGGAGAGAGGCCAC
>NC_136636.1:625274-627774 GCF_949748355.1 Melanostigma gelatinosum
AACATTACACACACACACACACACCTGAACATTACACACACACACACCTAAACATTACACACACACACACACCTAAACATTACACACACACACACACACACCTGAACATTACACACACACACACACCTAAACATTACACACACACACACACACACTTGAACATTACACACACACACACACACCTGAACATTACACACACACACACCTAAACATTACACACACACACACACACACTTGAACATTACACACACACACACACACCTGAACATTACACACACACACACACACTTGAACATTACACACACACACACACACCTGAACATTACACACACCTAAACATTACAAACACACACACACCTGAACATTACACACACACACACACACACCTGAACATTACACACACACACACACACACACACTTGAACATTACACACACACACACACACCTGAACATTACACACACACACACTTGAACATTACACACACACACACACACCTGAACATTACACACACCTAAACATTACAAACACACACACACCTAAACATTACACACACACACACACCTAAACATTACACACACACACACACACACCTGAACATTACACACACACACACACCTAAACATTACACACACACACACACACACCTGAACATTACACACACACACACACACACTTGAACATTACACACACACACACACACCTGAACATTACACACACACACACACCTGAACATTACACACACACACACACCTAAACATTACACACACACACACACACACACCTGAACATTACACACACACACACACACACTTGAACATTACACACACACACACACCTAAACATTACACACACACACACACACACCTGAACATTACACACACACACACACCTAAACATTACACACACACACACACACACACCTGAACATTACACACACACACACACACACTTGAACATTACACACACACACACACTTGAACATTACACAAACACACACACACCTGAACATTACACACACACACACACCTGAACATTACACACACCTAAACATTACAAACACACACACACCTGAACATTACACACACACCTAAACATTACACACACACACACACCTAAACATTACACACACACACACACCTAAACATTACACACACACACACACACACACCTAAACATTACACACACACACACACCTAAACATTACACACACACACACACCTAAACATTACACACACACACACACACCTGAACATTACACACACACACACCTAAACATTACACACACACACACACACACCTGAACATTACACACACACACACACACACCTGAACATTACACACACACACACACACACACCTGAACATTACACACACACACACACACACACCTGAACATTACACACACACACACACCTAAACATTACACACACACACCTGAACATTACACACACACACACACACCTGAACATTACACACACACACCTGAACATTACACACACACACACACACACCTAAACATTACACACACACACCTGAACATTACACACACACACACACACACCTGAACATTACACACACACACACCTGGACATTACACACACTCTGCATGTCTGCATCTTTAAAAAGTCAGTCTCCATCACAGCAGTTAGTGTGTGAATAATACTGGATGTATTGTGTGTGTGTGTGCGCGTGTGTGTGTGCGCGTGTGTGTGTGTGTGTGTGCGCGTGTGTGTGCGTGTATGCGTGCGTGTGCGTGCGTGCGTGCGTGTGCGTGCAGGTGATCGAGGTGTTCATCCGCTCAGAAGAAGGTCTCTCCAGAGACATGGTGAAGCATCTGAACCTCATTGAGGAGCAGGTTCTGGAGAGCAGAGCGTGGAGCGCAGACTCTGCCCTGTGGAGTGCCTTGCAGGCTGCTGGGAACAGAGTCCCCATGGTGGAGGAGGTCAGCACATATTTATATTACGTCGGGAAACACTCCAACCTGTGACGATAATTCACAAAGTCATCATGTCCTCACGTCTGGCTTTGACTTTTAACATCCAAAACTCGAGTATTTCCAGCACAGTTGTGATATTTAGTGTTCCTTGAATGCATCGTGACGTCCTGAGAGCGAACTCGCTGAGCTCAGAGCAGCACGAACTCTTCACTCTGTCTGTGTCTTTATGTCTCTTTCTCCTCCTTTGTCTCTCTCCAGGTGAACTTCCCCTCCAGCCTGGACTCGGGTCCTGGTCCCGGTCCTGGTTCTGGTTTTCAGTCTCACCTGCCTCTGGTCGCCCTCTCCCCCATCATCCACCCCCGCATCAGGGAGTTCAGGTCCGGTCTGGGCAGCGCTCGTAAAGGTGTGTTCAGCTCTTCCTGGAGACGGTCTGTGATCGTAGACTGGAACGACTCGTTAGTTTGTGGATGTTTTGAAGTCTCGAGTCCGGCCGTCGCCATCTTTGTTTTATCAACCAGTGAACAGGAAGTGACCGTATCTGGACTGAGGAGGCGTGACGTAG
>NC_136636.1:632774-640274 GCF_949748355.1 Melanostigma gelatinosum
CAGACTCGAGTTCACCTCATCCTATCAAACTTTAATTCAGACATGAAGAAATAAAAACTCAACACTTTGATTCTAAACTTGGTTTTTATTTAAAGCCGGCCGTGTTTCCTGCTCGTCGACTTCTAAACTTCACGTTCACATCCTGAAGTTGTTACTCGTCGAGCATTGAAGTGTAAATGGTTTCCTTTAAGTATTAAACGCAGTTATGTGTTACTCTTCTTTATGGAGTCATGATACTGGTACTTTCTGTAGTACTGGTCTGAGTACACAGCCTCTAATACCTGTCAATCACTGTAGCCCCGCCCTAAAGCATCCCCTGCTTTATGGTCTGTGTGACTCTAAATGGACCATCATGTACTAAATGAACATCATGCTGTATTGAAGAAGACTTGAAACTAGAGATTGAGACATAAACTCATGTTTACAATGTTTACTGAGGTAATAAATCAAGAGAGAAGTAGAGTCATTTTCTATAGACTTCTATACAACCAGAGGAGTCGCCCCCTGGTGGACACTAGAGAGAATGCAGCTTTAACACGTGAAGCTCTGACTTCTCTTTCTCCCGGTCTGACCGTCCTGCAGCTCTCGTCCTTGACTGAAGACAAAGAGACTCAGATTACAGCAGCTTCTCAGCGAGGAACAAAGAACCTCTTGGTGTCCTCATGACTGTAATGTCCTCTCTGGATTCAAGGATCTATAATTAGCTGTGCGGAGGTTCCTCGTCTCTCTGACCTTCCTTCTACATGTACAGGCTGCTTCCTCCCATCACGAGGACACTTCATTACACTTTGTACAACTGAACCATACGTCTCCATGACTTCACATATTCAAGGTCCCCTGAAGATAACTGTAGCGCCACCAGCAGGCAGTGGAACCTCCGTGCGTCCCTTCAACAAGTTCAATATGTATTCATGTATATTTACTGATCAATATGTTAAAAGTAGAGGAAGTCATGGAGATTCATTTATTATATATTATTCTTAAACTATTCACTTTTTTTTTTAAATTCAGACTATGTATTATAATACACTTTAATTATATATCTGATATTCTGTTCTGTTGTACTGTATTATGTACTATATTAATACATATGTATGTGTATATATATATGTATATATACTCCAAACACCAGCAGAGAGGAACACAGGCTGCTTCTGCGCATGCTCAGTCCCCCGCCCCCCCCCCTCCCCCCACATGATCCAGCATCTCTCCGTCTCTCCGGATGATGATGTCCTGCAGAACCTCCTGATTCCCGCCCGGTCGCGTGGCACCATCAGCACCAGGTAGGACCGCGCGCGCGCTCATCCCGATCACTTTACGCAAAGAACCCAAAACCCTCTGATCGATGCCCTGCAGGTGATCGATCGCTGTATCCGTGCTGGTTCTGGTCCAGGTCGGTGCCGCCTGATACCGAATCCATCAAACCTGCTTTAGCGATCAGCTGTTTTCATTTATATCCACATAAGAAGCTTTTTATCAGCAGTCACATCCGGATCATGAATAACGGGTCAGTCGGTGTGGAGATCATATCATCTCACACACACGCACGCACACGCACAGATGGAGGGTACTGGTCCAGGTTTTTTGGTTGTTTTTTTGCGCATCACAAGGTCGCGGTGCTGGAGATCGTCCCGCGGGCTCTCGGGCTCTCTGCTGCGGGCTTAGGGCGCCTGATGTGCCGATGATCGGTCACCGTGTCCGCGAGCTGCTTCAGGGATTATAACCGGCTGGAGAATCAACATCAAAGATGTTTCATTTGTGATATCTGATCTTTTTGCGAGACAAAAATAAATTGAATTGAATTAAAATAAACCGGGAGGATGTATTTAAAAAATACAAAGAAGCACAAATGACAGATGTCATGGATGAAATGACATCATAATAATGACGATGATGAGGTAATATCACAGCCTGGTGATGAACACTGATATTCACACACAGGCTTCTGATTAACAACCGGTGAGAAACAGGCTGAACTGCGCATGAGCGAGGTTCACACCCAGATCTCAGAGTTCATCTGTCAGATAATCTGTTCACCGATATATTAACACATGAATGTTCATACAGCGTTAGACGTTTATCTCACTGTGTCATCACCATGCTGTCTCCACGTGTGTGTGTGTGTGTGTGTGTGTGTGTGAGGGCTCAACAGGAAGTGACAGCTTTAATGGTGACGAGAGGAGAAGATAAATGGAGATAAAGAACTACTGAGGTGAGATGTTCTGTGTAGAATATGAAGGATAAAGAGTTAGGGTTAAAGAGTACTACAGTAGTAAAAGTACTCATTCAGAGTAGTATTTGTAAGAGTTTTACCGTGACTTTATAAAATGTGTGTTCATTTAAAATGGGAGAAAGATAGAACTTTATTTATCCAGAAGAGTTTTATTAAAGATTACAGAAGAAGAAGAACAAAACAATAGAATATAAATATAAAGATTTACGAACATAAAATTAATAACAATGACACAAAATAGAATCGAAGAAGATTAATTGAATAAATACTTTTCTTTTGAATTAAGAAAATAGAAAGAGTAAAATACAACATTAAAGATTAAATACAAAGTGTATAAGAAGTGATACTAACAGCAGTGACTCATATATAAAATATAAAGGTAATAAGAGAAGTCTTCACTATATTTCACTGCAGTACTATGAACTACTATTGAAGTGTAAAACACAAAATAAAGATATTTCATAAATACATAAACTGTAGGCTGCAGGTCACTAATGTGTAGATTTAGTCCAACAGGTTAAGAATATTTACATGAATCAAATAAGTCACGATATCGACCACTTAAAGGAACATTATTATTATTTAGTTTGTTGAACTTCCTGTTTGATCTTCATCAGCGAGAATGATGCAGAGCGGGGGGGCAGTGAGGACATGAGCACATCCGACAGATGGAGTCCTCTTTCAACGCCGTAGAGCTCCGGGAGCTGCGGGAGGGCGGAGGAGGAGGAGGCCGGAGAGGAGCGTCCCCGACCTCGGCGCCCTGGAAGGCTACAGCGGGCTGCGCTGCCCGGGGGTTCGAGAACACCTCGTACGAGCAGGACGAGGAGCACGAGCTCCGCCAGCAGGGGGCGACAGAGCCGACCGGTGATCAGACCTCAACCTCCGGAAACAGCAAGGTACCGCCTACCGCCTTCTGTGAGGAGCGTTTACACAAAACAACATGTAAATACAGCAAGGCACCGTCTTCTGTTAGGAGTGTTTACACATAACAACATGTAAATACAGCAAGGTACCATCTTCTGTTAGGAGTGTTTACACATAACAACATGTAAATACAGCAAGGTACCATCTTCTGTTAGGAGCGTTTACACATAACAACATGTAACTACAGCAAGGCACCGTCTTCTGTTAGGAGTGTTTACACATAACAACATGTAAATACAGCAAGGTACCATCTTCTGTTAGGAGTGTTTACACATAACAACATGTAAATACAGCAAGGTACCATCTTCTGTTAGGAGCGTTTACACAAAACAACATGTAAATACAGCAAGGCACCGTCTTCTGTTAGGAGTGTTTACACATAACAACATGTAAATACAGCAAGGTACCATCTTCTGTTAGGAGCGTTTACACATAACAACATGTAACTACAGCAAGGTACCATCTTCTGTTAGGAGCGTTTACACATAACAACATGTAAATACAGCAAGGTACCGTCTTCTGTTAGGAGCGTTTACACATAACAACATGTAAATACAGCAAGGTACCATCTTCTGTTCGGAGCGTTTACACATAAAAACATGTAAATACAGCAAGGTACCATCTTCTGTTAGGAGCGTTTACACATAAAAACATGTAAATACAGCAAGGTACCATCTTCTGTTAGGAGCGTTTACACATAACAACATGTAACTACAGCAAGGTACCATCTTCTGTTAGGAGCGTTTACACATAACAACATGTAAATACAGCAAGGTACCGTCTTCTGTTCGGAGCGTTTACACATAAAAACATGTAAATACAGCAAGGTACCATCTTCTGTTAGGAGCATTTACACATAACAACATGTAAATACAGCAAGGTACCGTCTTCTGTTAGGAGCGTTTACACAAAACAACATGTATATACAGCAAGGTACCATCTTCTGTTAGGAGCGTTTACACATAACAACATGTAAATACAGCAAGGTACCGTCTTCTGTTCGGAGCGTTTACACATAAAAACATGTAAATACAGCAAGGTACCATCTTCTGTTAGGAGCATTTACACATAACAACATGTAAATACAGCAAGGTACCGTCTTCTGTTAGGAGCGTTTACACATAACAACATGTAAATACAGCAAGGTACCGTCTTCTGTTCGGAGCGTTTACACATAAAAACATGTAAATACAGCAAGGTACCATCTTCTGTTAGGAGCGTTTACACATAACAACATGTAACTACAGCAAGGTACCATCTTCTGTTAGGAGCGTTTACACAAAACAACATGTATATACAGCAAGGTACCATCTTCTGTTAGGAGCGTTTACACATAACAACATGTAAATACAGCAAGGTACCGTCTTCTGTTCGGAGCGTTTACACATAAAAACATGTAAATACAGCAAGGTACCATCTTCTGTTAGGAGCATTTACACATAACAACATGTAAATACAGCAAGGTACCGTCTTCTGTTAGGAGCGTTTACACATAACAACATGTAAATACAGCAAGGTACCGTCTTCTGTTAGGAGCGTTTACACATAACAACATGTATATACATTAAGGTACCGTCTTCTGTTAGGAGTGTTTACACATAACAACATGTAAATACATTAATGTACCGCCTTCTGTTAGGAGTGTTTACACATAACAACATGTAAATACATTAAGGTACCGTCTTCTGTTCGGAGCGTTTACACATAAAAACATGTAAATACAGCAAGGTACCGTCTTCTGTTAGGAGTGTTTACACATAACAACATGTAAATACATTAATGTACCGTCTTCTGTTAGGAGTGTTTACACATAACAACATGTAAATACAGCAAGGTACCATCTTCTGTTAGGAGCATTTACACATAACAACATGTAACTACAGCAAGGTACCATCTTCTGTTAGGAGCGTTTACACATAAAACATGTAAATACAGCAAGGTACCGTCTTCTGTTAGGAGCGTTTACACATAACAACATGTAAATACATTAAGGTACCGTCTTCTGTTAGGAGTGTTTACACATAACAACATGTAACTACAGCAAGGTACCGTCTTCTGGTAGGAGTGTTTACACATAACAACATGTAAATACAGCAAGGTACCGTCTTCTGTTAGGAGTGTTTACACATAACAACATGTAAATACAGCAAGGTACCGTCTTCTGTTAGGAGTGTTTACACATAACAACATGTAAATACAGCAAGGTACCGTCTTCTGGTAGGAGTGTTTACACATAACAACATGTAAATACAGCAAGGTACCGTCTTCTGGTAGGAGTGTTTACACATAACAACATGTAAATACAGCAAGGTACCGTCTTCTGGTAGGAGTGTTTACACATAAAAACATGTAAATACAGCAAGGTACCGTCTTCTGTTAGGAGTGTTTACACATAACAACATGTAAATACAGCAAGGTACCGTCTTCTGGTAGGAGCATTTACACATAACAACATGTAAATACAGCAAGGTACCGTCTTCTGTTAGGAGCGTTTACACATAACAACATGTAAATACAGCAAGGTACCGTCTTCTGGTAGGAGTGTTTACACATAACAACATGTAAATACAGCAAGGTACCGTCTTCTGGTAGGAGTGTTTACACATAACAACATGTAAATACAGCAAGGTACCGTCTTCTGGTAGGAGTGTTTACACATAACAACATGTAAATACAGCAAGGTACCGTCTTCTGGTAGGAGTGTTTACACATAACAACATGTAAATACAGCAAGGTACCATCTTCTGTTAGGAGTGTTTACACATAACAATGTGTAAATACAGCAAGGTACCATCTTCTGTTAGGAGCGTTTACACATAACAACATGTAAATACAGCAAGGTACCGTCTTCTGTTAGGAGCGTTTACACATAACAACATGTAAATACAGCAAGGTACCGTCTTCTGTTAGGAGCGTTTACACATAACAACATGTAAATACAGCAAGGTACCGTCTTCTGTTAGGAGTGTTTACACATAACAACATGTAAATACATTGAGGTACCGTCTTCTGTGAGGAGTGTTTACACACAACATGTAAATACATTAAGGTACCATCTTCTGTTAGGAGTGTTTACACATAACAACATTTAAATACATTGAGGTACCGTCTTCTGTGAGGAGTGTTTACACATAACAACGTGTAAATACATTAAGGTACCGTCTTCTGTTAGGAGTGTTTACACATAACATGTAAATACAGCAAGGTACCGTCTTCTGTGAGGAGTGTTTACACACAACAACGTGTAAATACATTAAGGTACCGTCTTCTGTGAGGAGTGTTTACACATAACAACGTGTAAATACATTAAGGTACCGTCTTCTGTTAGGAGTGTTTACACACAACATGTAAATACAGCAAGGTACCGTCTTCTGTGAGGAGTGTTTACACATAACATGTAAATACAGCAAGGTACCGTCTTCTGTGAGGAGTGTTTACACACAACAACGTGTAAATACATTAAGGTACCGTCTTCTGTGAGGAGTGTTTACACATAACAACATGTAAATACATTAAGGTACCGTCTTCTGTTAGGAGTGTTTACACATAACATGTAAATACATTAAGGTACCGTCTTCTGTGAGGAGTGTTTACACACAACAACGTGTAAATACATTAAGGTACCGTCTTCTGTTAGGAGTGTTTACACACAACAACGTGTAAATACATTAAGGTACCATCTTCTGTTAGGAGTGTTTACACATAACAACATGTAAATACATTGAGGTACCGTCTTCTGTGAGGAGTGTTTACACACAACAACATGTAAATACATTAAGGTACCGTCTTCTGTGAGGAGTGTTTACACACAACAACGTGTAAATACATTAAGGTACCGTCTTCTGTGAGGAGTGTTTACACACAACAACATGTAAATACAGCAAGGTACCGCCTTCTGTCCGGAGTGTTTACACATAACAACCTGTAAACAGAAGCTTGGAGGTCTAATTATGTCGGTCAGGTATTGATGACGCAACACATTCTGAAAACATGTTTTCATTTATTTTGAGTTGAGGTTTTAATTTGACCGCTGCGGTCAGAAGAGTTTCATTAAGTTGACATTTATCATGTATCTCAAGGACTCATAATGACATTTTCACACAAATGGACGTAGACGCGATGTTGGCGGTTGGTGGAGGCCTGAATCTAGATTTTATTTACCGTGTTACTGAAACCGTCTCACAGGACTCCTCAAACTCAGCTTATTTGTGTCTGGATGGTTCCACACAACAGAGATAATGTTGGAAACGTTTGGTGGGGTGACTGGTTCTAATAATTACATATTCATTCATAAAACCGATCATTGACTGAACCTGTATCAGTTCTGGTTGGTGGTTTTGCAT
>NC_136636.1:645274-652774 GCF_949748355.1 Melanostigma gelatinosum
ATAAAATAACATATAGTACGATATGACTTTATGATATATGATGATATGATATACTTTATGATATACTATTATATGACTTGTATGTAACTTTTGACTTTGTACATTTTCAATAAAGTATGAAAGGATCGAGTGTAAAGAGCTCTTTAAGTGTACCTAATAAAGTGACCAATGATTGTGAGATCAAAATATGAGGCAGAGGAAGACAGTAAGAGCCGTGACTGATATGTGCTGAGCAGATACATACACTGTACATCCTGTATATATACTGTACATACTGTACAGTATATATACACTGTACAGTATATGTATCTGTACATCCTGTATATATACTGTACATACTGTACAGTATATATACACTGTACAGTATATATACAGGATGTACTGTACATCCTGTATATATACTGTACATATACTGAACAGTATATATACACTGTACAGTATGTACAGTGTATATACACTGTACAGTATGTACAGTGTATATACAGGATGTACAGATACATATACTGTACAGTGTATATATACTGTACAGTATATATACACTGTACAGTATATACAGTATATATACTGTACAGTGTATATACACTGTACAGTGTGTACAGTATATATACTGTACATACTGTATACATATACTGTACATAGAGTACTTCCGGTTCAGGACAGCAGAGGGCGCCACATTACTGAGACAAACCTTCACTTCTACAAATGACGAACAGAAAGCAGTGATCAGTGCTTACATAGTGACCACTCATCACTGATCACTGATCACTGATCAGTGATCAGTGATCAGTGATCACTGATGAGTGATGAGTGATGAGTGGTCACTATGTCACTACACTATCATACCCAACATTACACTATCATACCCAACATTACACTATCATACCCAACACTACACTATCATACCCAACATTACACTATCATACCCAACACTACACTATCATACCCAACACTACACTATCATACCCAACACTACACTATCATACCCAACACTACACTATCATACCCAACACTACACTATCATACCCAACATTACACTATCATACCCAACATTACACTATCATACCCAACCTTACACTATCATACCCAACATTACACTATCATACCCAACATTACACTATCATACCCAACCTTACACTATCATACCCAACACTACACTATCATACACAACATTACACTATCATACCCAACATTACACTATCTTACCCAACATTACACTATCATACACAACATTACACTATCATACCCAACATTACACTATCTTACCCAACATTACACTATCATACCCAACATTACACTATCATACCCAACACTACACTATCATACCCAACACTACACTATCATACCCAACATTACACTATCATACCCAACATTACACTATCATACACAACATTACACTATCATACCCAACATTACACTATCATACACAACACTACACTATCATACCCAACACTACACTATCATACCCAACACTACACTATCATACCCAACATTACACTATCATACACAACATTACACTATCATACCCAACATTACACTATCATACCCAACATTACACTATCATACCCAACACTACACTATCATACCCAACACTACACTATCATACCCAACATTACACTATCATACCCAACATTACACTATCATACCCAACACTACACTATCATACCCAACATTACACTATCATACCCAACATTACACTATCATACCCAACATTACACTATCATACCCAACATTACACTATCATACCCAACATTACACTATCATACCCAACATTACACTATCATACCCAACATTACACTATCATACCCAACATTACACTATCATACACAACACTACACTATCATACCCAACACTACACTATCATACCCAACACTACACTATCATACCCAACATTACACTATCATACCCAACATTACACTATCATACCCAACATTACACTATCATACACAACATTACACTATCATACCCAACATTACACTATCATACCCAACATTACACTATCATACTACACTACACTATCATACCCAACATTACACTATCATACCCAACACTACACTATCATACCCAACACTACACTATCATACCCAACATTACACTATCATACCCAACATTACACTATCATACACAACATTACACTATCATACCCAACATTACACTATCATACACAACACTACACTATCATACCCAACACTACACTATCATACCCAACACTACACTATCATACCCAACATTACACTATCATACCCAACATTACACTATCATACCCAACATTACACTATCATACCCAACATTACACTATCATACACAACATTACACTATCATACCCAACATTACACTATCATACCCAACATTACACTATCATACCCAACATTACACTATCATACACAACACTACACTATCATACCCAACATTACACTATCATACCCAACATTACACTATCATACCCAACACTACACTATCATACCCAACACTACACTATCATACCCAACATTACACTATCATACCCAACATTACACTATCATACCCAACACTACACTATCATACCCAACATTACACTATCATACCCAACATTACACTATCATACCCAACACTACACTATCATACCCAACATTACACTATCATACCCAACATTACACTATCATACCCAACATTACACTATCATACCCAACATTACACTATCATACCCAACACTACACTATCATACCCAACATTACACTATCATACCCAACATTACCCTATCATACACAACATTACACTATCATACCCAACATTACACTATCATACCCAACACTACACTATCATACCCAACACTACACTATCATACCCAACATTACACTATCATACCCAACATTACACTATCATACCCAACATTACACTATCATACCCAACATTACACTATCATACCCAACATTACACTATCATACCCAACACTACACTATCATACCCAACATTACACTATCATACCCAACACTACACTATCATACCCAACATTACACTATCATACCCAACACTACACTATCATACCCAACACTACACTATCATACCCAACACTACACTATCATACCCAACATTACACTATCATACCCAACATTACACTATCATACCCAACATTACACTATCATACCCAACATTACACTATCATACCCAACACTACACTATCATACCCAACACTACACTATCATACCCAACACTACACTATCATACCCAACATTACACTATCATACCCAACATTACACTATCATACCCAACACTACACTATCATACCCAACACTACACTATCATACCCAACACTACACTATCATACCCAACATTACACTATCATACCCAACATTACACTATCATACCCAACACTACACTATCATACACAACATTACACTATCATACCCAACATTACACTATCATACCCAACACTACACTATCATCAGAGACAGAGAGAGAGACAGAGAGAGACAGAGAGAGAGACAGAGACCGAGGCAGAGACAGAGGCAGAGACAGAGAGACAGAGACCGAGGCAGAGACAGAGAGACAGAGACAGAGGCAGAGACAGAGGCAGAGGCAGAGACAGAGAGACAGAGACAGAGGCAGAGACAGAGGCAGAGACAGAGGCAGAGACAGAGACAGAGGCAGAGACAGAGGCAGAGGCAGAGGCAGAGACAGAGAGACAGAGACAGAGGCAGAGACAGAGACAGAGGCAGAGAGATGAACTGTCTCAGCCTGCAGGTCTTACGAGCTTGGTGCTACGACTCCTTTATGTCCGACTCATGCAGGGTCAGTCCCCCCTCCCACTGGGACCACTCTGCCTTGAGAGACCAAACTAGGAGCTCCCCGGGTCAAACCCCCCCACCTGCTACCGGAGGCGACTCATCGCAGGGCTGACCTGTTGCTGAGATGTAGAGATCTGGGATTCACATGCAGATAATAAATGTCTGAGTTGCTGATGGCCCACTGATCACAGTGTTGACGTCATGATGTATTTGCAGTCTATGCAGTGAAACGCTGTATGAACCCAAACTGCTGCAGCGTCACATTAAAGCAGCATCGTGACTCTTATTATGAAGGGAATGTGCTGAGTGTGTCAGTGAGCTGCGAGTGACGGAGTGAAGAAGAGTCCGGAGCAGCTGTTGGATGAAGAGGTAAACGTCTGATCATCTTCATGAAACCACTAGAGTCTGCTCCAGTACTCTGACCTGGAGTCTCCAACCAGGACTGGACTCCGGCATCGACACCTTCACACAGAAATGAACGAGTTGAATTGTGTTGATGTTGGGATTTGCGATGGTGTTGCAGCTGTACTGGTTCCGTTGGTGCTCGAATGAGAACACAGACGAGTTGAAGTCTGATATCTGTGGAGTGATAGAGTCAGAACCTGCTGAGCTGAAGGCCCGCCTCTGTTCCTCGTGCCTCTCTGTGAGTTACATCGCTCTGGCTGGGCAGTCGGGGACACTTGCTGCTTTGTCTCCAGAGCTTCTGCTCACATCTGCAGAGCCAAAGACAACAGAGCGAACCCTCGGCCTCCTTCCTGCCTCCGGCCTCTCACTTCCTGCCTCTCTGTGGAGGCCGACCTGTTGCTGTGTGAGCTGAGAGAAGGATCTGACTTCAGTCTGATGTGTGCTAACCAAAGCCCGACTGTTTAGCACTCTGTTCAGTGGAAGTTGTGTTTTCTACCAGCAGCTCAAAGTGCTGGAGCACTAAAACCAAAGCATCGAGAAAAAGTACTTTTATTTTCGTGATTCCAACCTTGAAACCATGAAAGGTGTTGTGGTGCTACTGTCACTGCTCTCATGAGATGAAACGCACCTCTCTCTCTCCAGACCGCCAGCACCTGCTTTTCATCTCCTTCATGATCCCAGACTCAGCACAGATGAAGGTGTCACTCCTCAGGCCCTCATTATGTTCTGGATTACAGGAGAATACTGTAGAACACACAGGAAGCGCTGACAGGGAGCCACTGTGGAGGCTTCAGACCAGTTTCACTCACTGCAGGAGACAGAAGATCAGTTTCAGGAAAGAACAGGTTCCACCATGTGGACTCTGGGCCAGAAGAACCGGTTCCAGAGCAGCAGCACCGGCACGCTGCTGCTCTGGAACCAAGAACCGCTTCCTCCCAGTGGGCTGGAGGCCGGATTATAGAGCCCAGAACAAAGAAACAGAACAAGGACCAGAAAGAAGGACTTTGATGGAAAGATCTCTGTTTCTGTTTCACACACTGCAGCTGCAGAATGAGCTGTTTGGAGGTGAGATCAGGCCTCTGATGTGCTGGCTGTGTGTCGAGTGACTACACATGTTACCGGGCAAACATTGAGAGATATTATATGACTGTCTGTGCATCGTTATCGTCCTCTTCTCTGGACTCGGCGTGCAGCCTCAGCAGCCTGTGAAGTATTCCAGACGTCGCTCTCCTTCAGAATCCTTCTCCAGCTCTCCCTTGGAGCCCCGGGGGGTTCCCAGGGTCCCTCCAGAGGGTTCTGGCTCTACTTCGTGGCCGTCCTTCAAGCCAAAGGTTGGCGGTTCGAATCCCCGGCTCCTCCAGTCCACGTGGCTGTTAAACATCTGTGTTCATGGCAGACAGAAGGGATGTGAACTGTGTATTTCCACTCACTGGATGAAGCTGATGGTCAGTGTGCTCCTTCGACTGCTGCCTCCATCCCAGCGGGAGGCCGAGGTGGAGGTGGAGGTGGAGGTGTGAGGCAGGAATAACACCACAGCAGGTTCTGGCTCCAGGATCCTGAAGGTCCACTTTCATCTCACGTGGTCTGTGCTGGAAAGCGTCGACACATATGCAGCATCTTCTCAGACGTCAAAGCTCGGAGCTTCATCGCTGTATGTGCTGACGAGTCTTCAGGCAATCGGCTGATTTGCACGACAGAGACGTGACTCAAAGTGACAAACCTCAGAATCAGCAACAACCACTGAAGATGTGATGCGACGAGGATCCCGTCAAGAGTTCACGTCCCGATGTTCTGCTTTCATTTCCTCAAGTGTGGATTGTTCTTGAATGAAGTCTCAGTTCTAAAAGCTTTTATTTAAATTTGTTTATTAGTTTCTCACTTTGTAAGCTGATTTTATTCACAAAGAGAGTTTTACAAACTGTTGAATTATAGAAGATGACGAGAGTTCTGCACAAACCAGGAACCCTGTTGGTTGAACAGAGTGATGATTTTTCACATAATCTACCAGGAATGACAAAATTATCTTGTCCGTCAGAATTTCAAGCATATAAAGAGAGTACGATGAAGACCAGGTCAAAGTTTGGAGCCGGCTCATTGAGACCAGCACTGATCCAAACACACAAGGCTCCAAACATCCACCTGAGGACTCCACCTGTGTCGGCAGGTGAGCTAACTCTGCATGAAGAGGTGGAAGTTCGCTCTGGTGAACTCCTGATGGATGGTCTCCAACAGGATGTCTTCCTGCTGGCCTCCCTCCATCCCTCCCTCTCTCCTCCCTCCTCCTCCTGCTGCTCCTCGGACGCAGGGCGGCGGCTGGAGCTCAGGTGTGAAGGTGAAGCTGAAGGAGGTGCGATAGACCAGGCCGTCCGATCGGAGGAGCGACAGAGGGACGGTGATGACGCGCCGCAGACGACGACCGCCGTCGCTGAACATTGAGACGTCAGGAACGACGCAGAGCAGGGATTTAGGAGACCTGAGAGGACAAAAGACAAGGACCTGAAATACAACCTGGAGAAGAGATATATATATACGTATATATATATATATATATATACATATATATATATATATATATATATATATATATATATATATATATACATATATATATATATATACGTATATATATATATATATATATATATATATACATATATATATATATATATATATATACGTATATATATACGTATATATATACATATATATATATATATATATATATATACGTATATATATACATATATATATATATATATATATATATACGTATATATATACATATATATATATATATATATATATACGTATATATATACATATATATATATATATATATATATATACGTATATATATATATATATATATATATATATATATATATATATATATATATACATATATATATATACGTATATATATATATATACGTATATATATATATATATATATACGTATATATATATATATATATATATATATATACGTATATATATATATATATATATATATATACGTATATATATATATATATATATATATATATATATATACGTATATATATATATATATATATACGTATATATATATATATATATATATATATATATACGTATATATATATATATATATATATATATATATACGTATATATATATATATATATATACGTATATATATATATATATATATATATATATATATATACGTATATATATATATATATATATATATATATACGTATATATATATATATATATATATATATACGTACACATACATATATACATATATATTTGTATACATACAAACACATACAAACATATCTGATGA
>NC_136636.1:657774-682774 GCF_949748355.1 Melanostigma gelatinosum
GAAGAGGGCGGAGGGAAGACGAGGGCGGAGGGAAGAAGAGGGCGGAGGGAAGACGAGGGCGGAGGGGAGAAGAGGGCGGAGGGGAGAAGAGGGCGGAGGGAAGAAGAGGGCGGAGGGAAGACGAGGGCGGAGGGAAGACGAGGGCGGAGGGTAGAAGAGGGCGGAGGGTAGAAGAGGGCGGAGGGAAGAAGAGGGCGGAGGGAAGACGAGGGCGGAGGGAAGACGAGGGCGGAGGGAAGACGAGGGCGGAGGGAAGACGAGGGCGGAGGGTAGAAGAGGGCGGAGGGTAGAAGAGGGCGGAGGGAAGAAGAGGGCGGAGGGAAGACGAGGGCGGAGGGAAGACGAGGGCGGAGGGAAGACGAGGGCGGAGGGAAGACGAGGGCGGAGGGTAGAAGAGGGCGGAGGGTAGAAGAGGGCGGAGGGAAGACGTTTGATGAGAAAGGAGCAGAGCAAGTAGAGAGCGAGATGAGGACAGCGGACGGACGGACGGGGAGTCTCACCTGGTAGAGTACGATGACATCGTTGGACAAACACAGGTACGTCTGTGGATGGTCTCTGAACTGGAAGGCACACTTGTGGAGCTGAGAAACCGGCTCGTCCACGTCCAAGATGGCGTGCTGCTTGTTGACCTTACGGATGACCTGGAGGCAAAACACCATCACAGCCGAGTACGGTTACAGGAAGAGTCTCAGCCGGCCAGACAAACACCAGTCATGTGATTCAAGACGGGGTGCATTATTCAAATACACATTCATGCATGTGATGATCATAAAGTGGGCGTGTCTGTGGAGGGGAGACTCCTGGTTACCTTAAAGGTGCAGGTTGTAGCTAAACAACGAATTAATGCGCTGTAAAAATAATTTAGTTTGTAATCCACGTAATCATGAACTAGGAAGTATAAAGACGAGTCCCACACAGAGCCGGAGTGGACGTGGATGGGAGACGGTGAGAGACGGTGAGAGACGGTGAGTCAGAAAAGAGGCTGAAGGAGGTCCGATCACACTCCTCACTGGATCCTAAACACACCTGAACTCTGAGGCCTCTTGAGGGCAATAACACAAAAAACTCTCCGTACACAGATCTGCAGCCTTCACATCAAGAGGAAGAAGGATCGTCGTCTGCATGAAATAACAGTAAAGAGGTGGAGTAGAGAGAGAGAGACCACAGCTGCTCCACTCTGAATACCTCCTGGTATCTCCAGACCTTCATCCTGAAAGCATGAACACATTCAAACACACGCTTCACTGCACCGCACGCACTAAACTGCTGATCCAGCTGACCGATGGTCCACCTCCTCAGAACCGACCACAACCTCCAGCTGCTCCTCACGCAAACGACGACTCAGCAGGAACAAAATGTCTCTGTCTTCAAAAAGGCCTCAACTACAGAAACAGGTCGCGGTGCAGATGAACCTTCAGGCTGTTATGGAGGAGAAAGAGTCCGCTCAGCGAATTGTGGAGGATTTGTCCACGTTTAACTCAGTGGAGGTCTGGTTTAACAATAACAGACGTAGAGGCTCAGAGGGGTGATGAGACCCAATCAGACCAGACCCACAATGTGTGTGTGTGTGTGTCCGTGTAGGTGTGTGTGTGTGTTACCATGGGTGGTAGAGCAGCTCCAGACTCGGTGCACACTAACTGGACCACACAGCCGTAACAGATGAAGCCTTCGCTCTGCACAAAGTCTCCTTGGTCAGCACGCTGGTCCCCCACTACACACACACACACACACACACACACACACACACAATGAATCAACTGAACGCAAAGACGTGTAGATGTGTGAGGGATGAGTGAGAAATTAAAAGCTAGAAACAGTTATATGAAGTGTGTGCGTGTGTGCGTGTGTGTGTGTGCGTGCGTGCGTGCGTGTGCTCGTGCGCGTGTGTGAATGACTGAGGTTCAGCAGCTGGTGGTGGGAGGTCGTGTTGGATAAATAAGCTCTCAGACGAGCGTGAGGGAAACTCACAGTGACCGTATTCATGGCGAGACGCCGTCTAGTGTTGGTCTCTGATTCAGTGTCTCCTGATGTTGACTCCACAGATGTGGACGAGTCAGATGAATAAACTACCACGTTTACAGCTGTAACTCAGATGCATAGTGCAGTAACTCAGATGCAGTGGCTGACGCTATCCCAGCATGCACCTGGAAAGAGGCAAGGCGAGGCACACACTGCACAGGAGGCCTGTCACGAGGTTTATAATGACGGACTGTGAGGAAATGGTTGAAAGGAATAAATAAATGATAAAGAATAGTTTTTAAAATGCACATTGAACTGGCTCATAAAACGACCGTAACAAGACATTTAATGTTGTCCAGGTATTGCAGCTTGAAACCGACATCTTAAATTACAATAATTTATCAAAGAGTAAAAGAATCACATCAGCAGGATACGCTGCACAAACCGTCCCGAGTGGAAGCAAAACTCAACACTGACTAATATTAATATATGTCCATGACTTAAAAAACATCACAAACATACTTATTTTAAGCCAAACTTTGATGTTTTTACTGTACATTACCAAGTATGCTTTGTAGAGTTTCAATTCACAACGTGATTAAAATTCAGTGGGCAGAGCAGGGCGTCCTTTAACCACAAGGCTGGCGCTTCGAATCCACGCACACACACACGCACGCGCAGGCACGCACGCACAGGCACGCACACGCACACACGCACAGGCACGCACACGCACACACAGGCATGCACACACGCACACACACGCGCACGCACGCACACGCACGCACAGGCACGCACACGCGCAGGCACAGGCACACACGCGCACGCACACACGCACGCGCAGGCACACACGCACGCACAGGCACGCACAGGCACGCATACACGCAGGAACGCACAGGCACACACGCGCACACACACACGCACGCGCACGTGCACACACGCACGCACGTACCCAGGGTGATGGTGAAGGCAGTCCACTGTCTGGCGCTGGCGATGAAGGCTCCTCTGTCCACCGACAGGTAACGAGTGCTGACCGTCTGAGAGCGTAGACGGTTGAACAAAGCTACTCTGGAGCACGAGGAGATACACACTGAACACACACACACACACACACAGAACAGGGAGTGAGGAATGTGCATTTTATTGGTGGACACATCATGTAAGACCTGTTAGACACAAACCTTTTTTGTCTTTCTGTACTTGTGAGGATCATCATTGACACACCACATCCCCTTCACCTCAACCATTACAACCATTACGACCATTACCACCATTAACCATTAACCATTACAACCATTACAACCATTACAACCATGAACCATTACAACCATTAACCATTACAACCATTACAACCATTACAACCATTACAACCATTAACCATTATGACCATTACGACCATTAACCATTACAACCATGACAACCATTACAACCATTAACCATTACGACCATTACCACCATTAACCATTACAACCATTAACCATTACGACCATGAACCATTATGACCATTACAACCATTAACCATTACGACCATGAACCATTATGACCATTACAACCATTAACCATTACAACCATTACAACCATTACAACCATTAACCATTATGACCATTACGACCATTAACCATTACGACCATTAACCATTACAACCATGACAACCATTACAACCATTAACCATTACGACCATTAACCATTACAACCATTAACCATTACGACCATTAACCATTACAACCATGAACCATTACAACGATTAACCATTACAACCATTACAACCATTAACCATTACGACCATGAACCATTATGACCATTACAACCATTAACCATTACAACCATGACAACCATTACAACCATTAACCATTACGACCATTAACCATTACAACCATTAACCATTACGACCATTAACCATTACAACCATGAACCATTACAACGATTAACCATTACAACCATTACAACCATTAACCATTACGACCATGAACCATTATGACCATTACAACCATTAACCATTACAACCATTACAACCATTACAACCATTAACCATTATGACCATTACGACCATTACAACCATGACAACCATTACAACCATTAACCATTACGACCATTACGACCATGAACCATTACGACCATTACAACCATTACAACCATTACAACCATTACAACCATTACAACCATTACAACCATTACAACCATTAACCATTACCACCATTAACCATTACGACCATTAACCATTACATCCATTACGTCCATTACCACCATTACCACCATTACGACGTTACAACCGTTACAACCGTTACAACCGTTACAACCATTACGACCATTACGACCATTACAAACATTTCCCAAACCCTGACCTAAACCTGATTCTGAAGAACCATTGCATTAGATTAAACTACAGGTGACTTTAAATGATGAAATCAGCGGATGGACTCACGGTCGGCGTTCTTCATGGACTGCCTCTTCTGGGACGGTTTGGAGATGACTTTGATCATCCTGCTCTGGAACGAACCCACTTCCTGTCTGTTGCCCACGAAGAGCCTCAGCAGCAGGCAGAAATGTTTCCTCTTGTCCTGATCGGAGATGAACAGGGACTTGGCCGACGCAAACATCTGGTGGACAAAGACAGAGAGGACTTTATTAAAACGCGGAGTGTTTGTGATATTCAATCCATGCTCAGAAGTCTGCAGGAAAAGTGTGCAGATGAAGAGACGTTTAGGAACTAAAGGTTTTCCGGTGATTTTCACACACTGATGTCTGTCTCACGTTACGTAGGAAGAGGCCGGTGGACACACAGAGTGTTTTCTGTTTGTCGAGTCAACAAGCGACAGTAATAAAAAAGGCGATCGTCTCGTTTGGGTCAACAAACACAGAGACACGTCTGTCCATCAGACACAACAGACTGCAGGTCTGAGGTCAGTCTGGAACCATTACAAACAGAACAGGAGGGATGATTAAAAACCGCATCAATGATATTGGTGACAAGAGGTGCCTGCATAGAGCTAAAAGGACTTTAAAGGACAGAACGTCCTGCTGTCTGGAAAGAGAAAGAGAAATATCAACCGTCGAACCAGCAGACTTCAGAACAGCTTCGTTCCTCAGGATGTGAGACTCCTAAACTCATCCTCCACCCTCCATATATAATATAGCTTTGTTATGTTTTTGATTTTTGTACAGCAGCTCAGAACCACTTTATTAAAATGTCTCAAGTTAAACTAAAGCTGGGGGACAAATCTGAAGAGCTGAAACCTACAAAGACCAGACAAACTACTAATATAACTTCCAATAGAAACATGTAAAGACATCTCACACCTCACTGAGAACAGAACTCAATGTGAGCCAGACCACCTCAGCATGTGGTCTGATTGGATCCCAATGAAAGAGAAAGAAGACTCATGACAAGTGATGGATGGAGAGTAGCAGTAGTGTTGAGCAGGAGACAACCTCCGCTTCTTCAAAGCTTCATGTGTTAAAGCTGCATTCTCGCTAGTGTCCACCAGGGGGCGACTCCTCTGGTTGTATAGAAGTCTATAGAAAATGACTCTACTTCTCTCTTGATTTATTACCTCAGTAAACATTGTAAACATGAGTTTATGTCTCAATCTCTAGTTTCAAGTCTTCTTCAATACAGCATGATGTTCATTTAGTACATTATGGTCCATTTAGAGTCACACAGACCATAAAGCAGGGGATGCTTTAGGGCGGGGCTACACAGTGATTGACAGCTCTCTACCAGAGACGTCTCTACGTCACGCCTCCTCAGTCCATATATGGTCACTTCCTGTTCACTGGTTGCTAAAAAACAAGATGGCGACGGCCGTAATCCAAGATGGCGACGGCCAAAAGGCCAAACTGGAGGCTTCAAAACATCAGTCCACAAACCAACGAGAGACGTCACCATGACTACCTCCACTCTTGTGTCCGGTCTGTGGAGTTTCACACAATGAAGTTTATTTGTGTCAAACGCAGACTTCACTCAAAGCAGAAGTGGGAGCAAATATTGCCCTTTATTTCGATAATCAAAATTAGTTTTCACATATAAACTCTTTGATGTGAGAAAATACTCAAGCTATAAATTCTCTAACTGTACGACCATGTAAATGTGGATCAGTCTCCGTCCTCTGCTCAGGACTGAGGCTTTCAGGAGACAACAGAGCTGCTGTTGTCTGGAGAGGAATTTGAACAGAGGCAAGTCTGAACCTCCAGATAACTGGCGTCTCTGTCATTAAAGGACTTTGACAGACGGACAGAAGACAGCTGTGCACATGGCATCACATCACACAGTCCTCTCACCCTGGAGTCCGGCTGCTCGTCGAAGGCCAGTTTGAAGGAGTCGGCCAGAGACTGAGCGGAGCTGTCCAGAGACATGTAACCACACAGCCGGTATACCGAGTCTCCACCGCGGCCGGCAGCTGGAGGAGAGGGGAGGGGAGAGGGAGGAAGACGAGGGAGACACTTCTTCAACAAACTGCTGTATTCAACGTTTTCCTCTAAAGACGACTATGTTTGAGTTTCTTCACCTTTCAGATGGTCCTGCATGACCCTCCATCCATCACCGCTGATGTAAACACAAGGAGGAGGGCAGAAGAACCTGAGGGTCACCAATCAGTTCAGACTTTAACTTCAGAATCAAACACATCAACACTTCACACTTCAACATCTCGGAGGTAAATATTGTAGTTTTTACGACATTTGTCTGGCAGCTTTAGTTTCTCTTCAGGTAAAACCTCGTATCTCCAGATGTGTTGGCGTTGAATAATTGTGATGAACTGAAGGATGAAGATTTCCTCTACGTGTTAAGAAAATCATCCTACGTCTTCATGATCGTATAGAATATGATGCGTTGATGTAGATTAAACAGGATGTAAAGTTAATGCAGCAGGAATATTAAGCCATGAACATCCGATGGAATAAGAAAACATTTTACTCATCAATCAATACTTTAACTGCTTATACATGAAGCTGATAACACTGAAACACTTTGACTCAGTCACTAACTCGTCGGACCTTTTCTCGTTGCCGTAGGACTTCTGAGCGACCCTGGCGTGCAGGATGGTGACGCTCTGGTCGGCGTGAGCTTCTCTTCCTGGTTCCCTCGTTGCTTCCAGGAACTGACACTGAAACCCCAGCTCTGGTCTCCTGATTGGACGAGAATGCCGTCAAGTCACATACAACCAGGACATAATGTCTTTAAGTGTGTCGGAGTGTCTGTTCAGGGCCGCGTCCCCCGGAGGCTGCTTGCGTCGCCGCTTTCAAAGACTCCTTCAAATGCAGCCGACGGATGCGGCCTTCGGCCCCCAGATTCAGGGGCCACAACTGATGGATCCTCCGCGGCATATCTCGAGATGATTTACAGATGAGTTATACTTCATATCATGTCCATAAACGGACCAACAGGAGCGGTAGACAGGTGGTGAACTGAGATGAACTACACGGATACACTGAATTTGAGTATTTTGCTTCTTCTGTTTTGTGGTGTGAAATAAAACAAACTCTACATTTAGTTTTGTTTTAGCGAGCAGGAGCTGAGGGGGAGAAGACGGCCTCTTCACCGAGGACACACATTCAGCAGCGTAGCTTTGAATTCAGACATTACATGAGCTCTCCTCCATCATAAAGCCTTCAGTGACAGGACAACCAGGAGATCCTTCTGATCTGTTCATGTTGCTGGCACAGAGGACAGTGTGACACCTTTTTCTTTTATATATTTAAATCTGCCTTAGGATTGCAATACATTGCAATATATATATATATAATATATATATTTATATATATATATATGTGTGTATATATATATATATACACACATATATATATATATATATATATATATATATTATATATATATATATATATATATTATATATATATATATATATATTTATATATAAATATGTATTAGTGCTGGACAATGTTTAATTGCGATTAATCTCATTGTTATGGTAAAGTTCAATAATGAATTCTAAAGTAGTGTATTGCTCACATTTATTTTAAAGCGCTGCTCTATGAACTAAAGGTTATATAAACAACATTGTGTTTGTAAAGACTTTAAACACATCAGGTTCTTGTTAGCAGCAGTGTTCTCTTTACACAGGAGCAGTTATAATATTTCTTCTCTATTATTTATATTTTATGAAATCAACACACCAGAGAAGCAGATTGTTCTGCTTCGTACGTGTTGTGTTCGTCCAGATATCAGGAACGTAAACGCGTCTGGTCTGGTTCATGAGTCCGGAGGATCTGCGTGGACCGCATGGATCCGTGTTCACGTGTCTGTGATAACTTTAAAAATGCTTGTTTTCTGGCTCGATCGGTGCTATGCTTGTGTTTGTTTCCTGATTCAACGACGTCAGGACGTCAGCGATGACAGGAGAAACATCTCAACGCTGATAGGCTGTCGCGCCGCAGCGTCACGCCATATGTCAACTCACGCATTTGGGGCGTTTTGGCGATTGACGCGCGGCGCCATCGCAAATTTGCGTCACTCCAGTCTGATCGTGGCTGCAGACGTTGACTGTAATCTACTCGCGCGAATAATTCACGCTGCGTTTGGTGTGAACGCAGCACGAGAGACATGTGAAATCTCAAACAGCACACAAGCGTAATTATTAATCTTTGTACAATGAACTGTTAAACCATGAAGACTTGCTATTTCAGTCTCGTTGTCTGAGTCACATGCAGCTCAACACACAGGAACAGAGCGGAAGGCTATCGTCTCCGTTATAATCCTCCATCACTTCTTCTACGTCGACTGTCTCTCTGTAGAATCGTCTCCGTTATAATCCTCCATCACTTCTTCTACGTCGACTGTCTCTCTGTAGAATCGTCTCCGTTATAATCCTCCATCACTTCTTCTACGTCGACGGTCTCTCTGTAGAATCGTCTCCGCTATAATCCTCCATCACTTCTTCTACGTCGACGGTCTCTCTGTAGAATCGTCTCCGCTATAATCCTCCATCACTTCTTCTACGTCGACTGTCTCTCTGTAGAATCGTCTCCGCTATAATCCTCCATCACTTCTTCTACGTCGACTGTCTCTCTGTAGAATCGTCTCCGTTATAATCCTCCATCACTTCTTCTACGTCGACTGTCTCTCTGTAGAATCGTCTCCGTTATAATCCTCCATCACTTCTTCTACGTCGACGGTCTCTCTGTAGAATCGTCTCCGCTATAATCCTCCATCACTTCTTCTACGTCGACGGTCTCTCTGTAGAATCGTCTCCGCTATAATCCTCCATCACTTCTTCTACGTCGACTGTCTCTCTGTAGAATCGTCTCCGCTATAATCCTCCATCACTTCTTCTACGTCGACTGTCTCTCTGTAGAATCGTCTCCGCTATAATCCTCCATCACTTCTTCTACGTCGACTGTCTCTCTGTAGAATCGTCTCCGTTATAATCCTCCATCACTTCTTCTACGTCGACTGTCTCTCTGTAGAATCGTCTCCGCTATAATCCTCCATCACTTCTTCTACGTCGACGGTCTCTCTGTAGAATCGTCTCCGTTATAATCCTCCATCACTTCTTCTACGTCGACTGTCTCTCTGTAGAATCGTCTCCGCTATAATCCTCCATCACTTCTTCTACGTCGACGGTCTCTCTGTAGAATCGTCTCCGTTATAATCCTCCATCACTTCTTCTACGTCGACTGTCTCTCTGTAGAATCGTCTCCGCTATAATCCTCCATCACTTCTTCTACGTCGACTGTCTCTCTGTAGAATCGTCTCCGCTATAATCCTCCATCACTTCTTCTACGTCGACGGTCTCTCTGTAGAATCGTCTCCGTTATAATCCTCCATCACTTCTTCTACGTCGACGGTCTCTCTGTAGAATCGTCTCCGTTATAATCCTCCATCACTTCTTCTACGTCGACGGTCTCTCTGTAGAATCGTCTCCGTTATAATCCTCCATCACTTCTTCTACGTCGACTGTCTCTCTGTAGAATCGTCTCCGCTATAATCCTCCATCACTTCTTCTACGTCGACGGTCTCTCTGTAGAATCGTCTCCGTTATAATCCTCCATCACTTCTTCTACGTCGACTGTCTCTCTGTAGAATCGTCTCCGTTATAATCCTCCATCACTTCTTCTACGTCGACGGTCTCTCTGTAGAATCGTCTCCGTTATAATCCTCCATCACTTCTTCTACGTCGACTGTCTCTCTGTAGAATCGTCTCCGCTATAATCCTCCATCACTTCTTCTACGTTGACGGTCTCTCTGTAGAATCGTCTCCGTTATAATCCTCCATCACTTCTTCTACGTCGACTGTCTCTCTGTAGAATCGTCTCCGCTATAATCCTCCATCACTTCTTCTACGTCGACTGTTTCTCTGTAGAATCGTCTCCGTTATAATCCTCCATCACTTCTTCTACGTCGACGGTCTCTCTGTAGAATCGTCTCCGTTATAATCCTCCATCACTTCTTCTACGTCGACTGTCTCTCTGTAGAATCGTCTCCGCTATAATCCTCCATCACTTCTTCTACGTTGACGGTCTCTCTGTAGAATCGTCTCCGTTATAATCCTCCATCACTTCTTCTACGTCGACGGTCTCTCTGTAGAATCGTCTCCGTTATAATCCTCCATCACTTCTTCTACGTCGACGGTCTCTCTGTAGAATCGTCTCCGTTATAATCCTCCATCACTTCTTCTACGTCGACGGTCTCTCTGTAGAATCGTCTCCGTTATAATCCTCCATCACTTCTTCTACGTCGACGGTCTCTCTGTAGAATCGTCTCCGCTATAATCCTCCATCACTTCTTCTACGTCGACTGTCTCTCTGTAGAATCGTCTCCGTTATAATCCTCCATCACTTCTTCTACGTCGACGGTCTCTCTGTAGAATCGTCTCCGTTATAATCCTCCATCACTTCTTCTACGTCGACTGTCTCTCTGTAGAATCGTCTCCGCTATAATCCTCCATCACTTCTTCTACGTAGACTGTCTCTCTGTAGAATCGTCTCCGTTATAATCCTCCATCACTTCTTCTACGTCGACGGTCTCTCTGTAGAATCGTCTCCGTTATAATCCTCCATCACTTCTTCTACGTCGACTGTCTCTCTGTAGAATCGTCTCCGCTATAATCCTCCATCACTTCTTCTACGTTGACGGTCTCTCTGTAGAATCGTCTCCGTTATAATCCTCCATCACTTCTTCTACGTCGACGGTCTCTCTGTAGAATCGTCTCCGTTATAATCCTCCATCACTTCTTCTACGTCGACGGTCTCTCTGTAGAATCGTCTCCGTTATAATCCTCCATCACTTCTTCTACGTCGACTGTCTCTCTGTAGAATCGTCTCCGTTATAATCCTCCATCACTTCTTCTACGTCGACTGTCTCTCTGTAGAATCGTCTCCGCTATAATCCTCCATCACTTCTTCTACGTAGACTGTCTCTCTGTAGAATCGTCTCCGTTATAATCCTCCATCACTTCTTCTACGTCGACTGTCTCTCTGTAGAATCGTCTCCGCTATAATCCTCCATCACTTCTTCTACGTTGACGGTCTCTCTGTAGAATCGTCTCCGTTATAATCCTCCATCACTTCTTCTACGTCGACGGTCTCTCTGTAGAATCGTCTCCGTTATAATCCTCCATCACTTCTTCTACGTCGACGGTCTCTCTGCTGAGATGTGACTCCAGGACGTTCGCTGCTGAACGGAGATCTGTTCCGTGGGGTTCAACGGTTAAAGACCCACCGTGAGGAGGTCTGTCACAGGATCTCCAGAGACGTCATGAGTACATGTGTAACGACGGTTAGTTTGAAACCTCAACCAACCCGTGTTAGTTAACTACGGCCGTTACGTAACAAAACGAGGATAACGTAAGTCAATGGTACCTTTGGTCTCCTCGTGAAAGTCCTGTTTGTTTGACCCGTCCTCCTCGTGGACGCTCTCTCTTTATATGGAGCCAGCTGTTCTGAGCATCTAATATTTCAATGTGTCCTCATACAACACGTATCAATTTACACTCTTTAACATGCATTCAGTCTTTGGCTTCAAATAACTACTGAAGTATGTCAGTGATGTGACCAATAACTCAACGACCAACGGTCTGTTTGTTGAGCTCTAAACACAGAAACACTGCAAGACTCACAGCATCCATGTTGCTATTTCAGCTGCAGGAGGTTTAAGGTTCAAACACTCAACCACGACGAGCTCGTTTCCTCCAGTCGTCCTCATTGCATCGTGAACATCCGTCTCTTTACAATCACAACTGGAGTCAAACCTCACAATGTTCAGATACCCAGAGGAGATATAAGGCTGCTCCTTATCCCAGTGCACCTCTCAACCCGGGTCACAGGTCAGGGGTCACACTTGCCTGGCTCTGTGTGTGTGTGTGTGTGCGTGTGTGTGTGCTCAGTCACCAGGGTGCCAGCAGAAGTCTCAATTAGCCCTTCCCCTCTTCAGAGGTCAGAGGTCAGTGTGTCGGAGCTCAGACCTTCTGGCATCTCACACCAGGAACACAGAATGAACAGAAGAAGAAAGGGGGGGGGTGAACTTTCACCTCCTGCGGATTACTCATCTGCTGGTTCAGAGGTTGTTCTGGTGTTAAAGGACTACAATCATCATTCGTTTTGTTTGGCATCAACCTGAGACCAGAAGAGGAGGAAGAAGTGTTCAGATACTTTACTGCAGTAAAAGTACTCATACCACACTGAGGCAATACTCACTGAAGTAAAAGTATGTCAGTACTGTCAGCTAAATGCAGTGGCGGGCCGTTTATACCTGGGCCTTCACTGCTGTCCTGCAGCTGAAACACAGCTACGCTTATTATTTGTTTTGTGTCAAAATGAAGCTCAACACCTGTAGATAGAGAGCGTCTCCTCTCTGCTCTGACTGCAGCTGGGACTCTGTGAGTGCTTTGGGGCGGCGGCGGAGGGGAAAGTGGTGTCTCCTCAGTTGTATTTCCTGAATACGTTTTAATGTGTTTGAGGCTGAAAATGTCCGCTCACAGAGGCAGCAGATTTTGGGATAGTCACCGCCCAACACGTCAGGCTAGCCCACTGACCAATCACGTACTTGTAGGCCAGCTAGCAGCTCTGACACGTCAAAGAATACGCCCACCATGTCAAACTAAAGATCTGATTGGTTGAACACTATGACAATCAACAACATCGTCTCCGTTCACTTAAAGTGCACATGATGCACTTGTGAGTCTGCAGGCCTCTGGCTCTGTTCTACCTAGAGACACAGAGGTGAGATCTGATTGGATAAAAGCTCTACTTAGAACAAGCTGCACTGGAAGCAGAGCAACTGAGGAACACAGGAGCTGTGCAATGAGAAAATAAGATAATTTAATAAAAATTATTAAATTATAAAATATATATGTATATATTTTTATACATATAGCTTTGTGATTCTGTTTAGACCAGCAGATAAGGCCTTGCAGGCCCTGACAGTCCGCCACTGGCTAAATGTAGTTAAGTACTTAAAGTTACTCTGAGGAGCTTTCATGTTGAGTTGGTTCTGGCGCCCCCTGTGGACTAAAGCTGAAGTGTCTCTGAGCACCAGAGCCTTTAGAAACCTCTCATGTTACTGCAGCAGGTCTGACAGTCTGCCCCTCTCAGTCCTGGTCCTGGTTCTCCCGTGCCCCCCTTCCCTCCAGCGGGTCCAGCAGTACGTCCTGGGTCTCCAGCAGTATGTGACCGGTGATGGGTACGAACACCATAGAAGTGAATGAAAGAGTGAGAGATATTCCTCCCCTGTTCACAGTGAACACCCTGATCAGGTTTCTTGGACGATGAACGTGTCACTGAAATGTATAAATGTCTTAATTCTACCAAACATGAAGTGCAGCGGAGCAGAAGATGATATCACTGATCTCTAAAGCTCAACAGAATAACACAGCATGAGGACAAACAACCTGTTTCATCTTTACATTCGGAGGACTTGAAGGTAAAAGACTTTAGCATGTAGAACTACATCTCCAAACATCACCAAACATCACCAAACATCACCAAACCTCTCCAAACCCCTCCAAACATCACCAAACACCAAACATCTCCAAACATCACCAAACCTCTCCAAACCCCTCCAAACATCACCAAACACCAAACATCTCCAAACATCACCAAACGTCTCCAAACATCACCAAACATCACCAAACATCACCAAACCTCTCCAAACCCCTCCAAACATCACCAAACACCACCAAACCTCTCCAAACCCCTCCAAACCCCTCCAAACATCACCAAACACCACCAAACCTCTCCAAACCCCTCCAAACATCACCAAACACCAAACATCTCCAAACATCACCAAACCTCTCCAAACCTCTCCAAACATCACCAAACATCACCAAACCCCTCCAAACATCACCAAACATCAAACATCTCCAAACATCTCCAAACCCCTCCAAACATCTCCAAACATCACCAAACCTCTCCAAACCCCTCCAAACATCACCAAACACCAAACATCTCCAAACATCACCAAACCTCTCCAAACATCACCAAACATCACCAAACCCCTCCAAACATCACCAAACATCAAACATCTCCAAACATCTCCAAACCCCTCCAAACATCTCCAAACATCACTAAACATCTCCAAACCCCTCCAAACATCACCAAACATCTCCAAACATCTCCAAACCCCTCCAAACATCTCCAAACATCACCAAACATCACCAAACCTCTCCAAACCCCTCCAAACATCTCCAAACATCTCCAAACCCCTCCAAACCCCTCCAAACATCTCCAAACATCTCCAAACCCCTCCAAACATCACCAAACATATCCAAACATCTCCAAACATCACCAAACATCACCAAACATCTCCAAACATCTCCAAACCTCTCCAAACATCACCAAACATCACCAAACCTCTCCAAACATCACCAAACCTCTCCAAACATCTCCAAACATCACCAAACATCTCCAAACCTCTCCAAACATATCCAAACATCTCCAAACATCTCCAAACATCACCAAACATCACCAAACATATCCAAACATCACTAAACATCTCCAAAACATCACCAAACATCACCAAACCTCTCCAAACATCTCCAAACATCACCAAACATCTCCAAACATCTCCAAACCTCTCGAAACATCTCCAAACCTCTCCAAACATCACCAAACATATCCAAACATCACTAAACATCTCCAAAACATCACCAAACATCACCAAACATCTCCAAACCTCTCCAAACATCTCCAAACATCACCAAACCTCTCCAAACATCTCCAAACATCACCAAACATCTCCAAACATCTCCAAACCTCTCCAAACATATCCAAACATATCCAAACATCTCCAAACATATCCAAACATATCCAAACATCTCCAAACATCACCAAACATCTCCAAACCTCTCCAAACATATCCAAACATATCCAAACATCACCAAACATCACCAAACCTCTCCAAACATCTCCAAACATCACCAAACATATCCAAACATCACCAAACCTCTCCAAACATCTCCAAACATCACCAAACATATCCAAACATCTCCAAACCTCTCCAAACATATCCAAACATCACCAAACATCACCAAACATATCCAAACATATCCAAACATCTCCAAACATCTCCAAACATATCCAAACATCACCAAACATCTCCAAACATCTCCAAACCTCTCCAAACATATCCAAACATCACCAAACATCACCAAACATCTCCAAACATCTCCAAACATCACCAAACATATCCAAACATATCCAAACATCACCAAACATCACCAAACCTCTCCAAACATCTCCAAACATCACCAAACATATCCAAACATCACCAAACCTCTCCAAACATCTCCAAACATCACCAAACATATCCAAACATCTCCAAACATATCCAAACATCACCAAACATCACCAAACATATCCAAACATATCCAAACATCTCCAAACCTCTCCAAACCTATCCAAACATATCCAAACATATCCAAACATCACCAAACATCACCAAACCTCTCCAAACATCTCCAAACCTCTCCAAACATCACCAAACATCTCCAAACATCACCAAACATCACCAAACATCTCCAAACATCACCAAACATCACCAAACATCACCAAACCTCTCCAAACATCACCAAACATCTCCAAACATCACCAAACATCTCCAAACATCACCAAACATCACCAAACATCTCCAAACATATCCAAACATCACCAAACCTCTCCAAACATCTCCAAACCTCTCCAAACATCACCAAACATCTCCAAACATCACCAAACATCACCAAACATCTCCAAACATCACCAAACATCACCAAACATCACCAAACCTCTCCAAACATCACCAAACATCTCCAAACATCACCAAACATATCCAAACATCTCCAAACATCTCCAAACATATCCAAACATCACCAAACATCTCCAAACCCCTCCAAACATATCCAAACATCTCCAAACATCACCAAACATCTCCAAACATCTCCAAACATCTCCAAACATCACCAAACATATCCAAACATCTCCAAACATCACCAAACATATCCAAACATCTCCAAACATATCCAAACATCTCCAAACATCTCCAAACATCACCAAACATCACCAAACATATCCAAACATCACCAAACATCACCAAACCTCTCCAAACATCTCCAAACCTCTCCAAACATCACCAAACATCTCCAAACATCACCAAACATCACCAAACATCTCCAAACATCACCAAACATCACCAAACATCACCAAACCTCTCCAAACATCACCAAACATCTCCAAACATCACCAAACATATCCAAACATCTCCAAACATCTCCAAACATATCCAAACATCACCAAACATCTCCAAACCCCTCCAAACATATCCAAACATCTCCAAACATCACCAAACATATCCAAACATCTCCAAACATCTCCAAACATCTCCAAACATCACCAAACATATCCAAACATCTCCAAACATCACCAAACATATCCAAACATCTCCAAACATATCCAAACATCACCAAACATCTCCAAACCCCTCCAAACATATCCAAACATATCCAAACATCTCCAAACATCTCCAAACATATCCAAACATCTCCAAACATCACCAAACATATCCAAACATCTCCAAACATATCCAAACATCTCCAAACATCACCAAACATATCCAAACATCAGCGGAGCAGAAGATGATATCACTGATCTCTAAAGCTCAACAGAATAACACAGCATGAGGACAAACAACCTGTTTCATCTTTACATTCGGAGGACTTGAAGGTAAAAGACTTTAGCATGTAGAACTACATCTCCAAACATCACCAAACATCACCAAACATCACCAAACCTCTCCAAACCCCTCCAAACATCACCAAACACCAAACATCTCCAAACATCACCAAACCTCTCCAAACCCCTCCAAACATCACCAAACACCAAACATCTCCAAACATCACCAAACGTCTCCAAACATCACCAAACATCACCAAACATCACCAAACCTCTCCAAACCCCTCCAAACATCACCAAACACCACCAAACCTCTCCAAACCCCTCCAAACCCCTCCAAACATCACCAAACACCACCAAACCTCTCCAAACCCCTCCAAACATCACCAAACACCAAACATCTCCAAACATCACCAAACCTCTCCAAACCTCTCCAAACATCACCAAACATCACCAAACCCCTCCAAACATCACCAAACATCAAACATCTCCAAACATCTCCAAACCCCTCCAAACATCTCCAAACATCACCAAACCTCTCCAAACCCCTCCAAACATCACCAAACACCAAACATCTCCAAACATCACCAAACCTCTCCAAACATCACCAAACATCACCAAACCCCTCCAAACATCACCAAACATCAAACATCTCCAAACATCTCCAAACCCCTCCAAACATCTCCAAACATCACTAAACATCTCCAAACCCCTCCAAACATCACCAAACATCTCCAAACATCTCCAAACCCCTCCAAACATCTCCAAACATCACCAAACATCACCAAACCTCTCCAAACCCCTCCAAACATCTCCAAACATCTCCAAACCCCTCCAAACCCCTCCAAACATCACCAAACACCACCAAACCTCTCCAAACCCCTCCAAACATCACCAAACACCAAACATCTCCAAACATCACCAAACCTCTCCAAACCTCTCCAAACATCACCAAACATCACCAAACCCCTCCAAACATCACCAAACATCAAACATCTCCAAACATCTCCAAACCCCTCCAAACATCTCCAAACATCACCAAACCTCTCCAAACCCCTCCAAACATCACCAAACACCAAACATCTCCAAACATCACCAAACCTCTCCAAACATCACCAAACATCACCAAACCCCTCCAAACATCACCAAACATCAAACATCTCCAAACATCTCCAAACCCCTCCAAACATCTCCAAACATCACTAAACATCTCCAAACCCCTCCAAACATCACCAAACATCTCCAAACATCTCCAAACCCCTCCAAACATCTCCAAACATCACCAAACATCACCAAACCTCTCCAAACCCCTCCAAACATCTCCAAACATCTCCAAACCCCTCCAAACCCCTCCAAACATCTCCAAACATCTCCAAACCCCTCCAAACATCACCAAACATATCCAAACATCTCCAAACATCACCAAACATCACCAAACATCTCCAAACATCTCCAAACCTCTCCAAACATCACCAAACATCACCAAACCTCTCCAAACATCACCAAACCTCTCCAAACATCTCCAAACATCACCAAACATCTCCAAACCTCTCCAAACATATCCAAACATCTCCAAACATCTCCAAACATCACCAAACATCACCAAACATATCCAAACATCACTAAACATCTCCAAAACATCACCAAACATCACCAAACCTCTCCAAACATCTCCAAACATCACCAAACATCTCCAAACATCTCCAAACCTCTCGAAACATCTCCAAACCTCTCCAAACATCACCAAACATATCCAAACATCACTAAACATCTCCAAAACATCACCAAACATCACCAAACATCTCCAAACCTCTCCAAACATCTCCAAACATCACCAAACCTCTCCAAACATCTCCAAACATCTCCAAACCTCTCCAAACATATCCAAACATATCCAAACATCTCCAAACATATCCAAACATATCCAAACATCTCCAAACATCACCAAACATCTCCAAACCTCTCCAAACATATCCAAACATATCCAAACATCACCAAACATCACCAAACCTCTCCAAACATCTCCAAACATCACCAAACATATCCAAACATCACCAAACCTCTCCAAACATCTCCAAACATCACCAAACATATCCAAACATCTCCAAACCTCTCCAAACATATCCAAACATCACCAAACATCACCAAACATATCCAAACATATCCAAACATCTCCAAACATCTCCAAACATATCCAAACATCACCAAACATCTCCAAACATCTCCAAACCTCTCCAAACATATCCAAACATCACCAAACATCACCAAACATCTCCAAACATCTCCAAACATCACCAAACATATCCAAACATATCCAAACATCACCAAACATCACCAAACCTCTCCAAACATCTCCAAACATCACCAAACATATCCAAACATCACCAAACCTCTCCAAACATCTCCAAACATCACCAAACATATCCAAACATCTCCAAACATATCCAAACATCACCAAACATCACCAAACATATCCAAACATATCCAAACATCTCCAAACCTCTCCAAACCTATCCAAACATATCCAAACATATCCAAACATCACCAAACATCACCAAACCTCTCCAAACATCTCCAAACCTCTCCAAACATCACCAAACATCTCCAAACATCACCAAACATCACCAAACATCTCCAAACATCACCAAACATCACCAAACATCACCAAACCTCTCCAAACATCACCAAACATCTCCAAACATCACCAAACATCTCCAAACATCACCAAACATCACCAAACATCTCCAAACATATCCAAACATCACCAAACCTCTCCAAACATCTCCAAACCTCTCCAAACATCACCAAACATCTCCAAACATCACCAAACATCACCAAACATCTCCAAACATCACCAAACATCACCAAACATCACCAAACCTCTCCAAACATCACCAAACATCTCCAAACATCACCAAACATATCCAAACATCTCCAAACATCTCCAAACATATCCAAACATCACCAAACATCTCCAAACCCCTCCAAACATATCCAAACATCTCCAAACATCACCAAACATCTCCAAACATCTCCAAACATCTCCAAACATCACCAAACATATCCAAACATCTCCAAACATCACCAAACATATCCAAACATCTCCAAACATATCCAAACATCTCCAAACATCTCCAAACATCACCAAACATCACCAAACATATCCAAACATCACCAAACATCACCAAACCTCTCCAAACATCTCCAAACCTCTCCAAACATCACCAAACATCTCCAAACATCACCAAACATCACCAAACATCTCCAAACATCACCAAACATCACCAAACATCACCAAACCTCTCCAAACATCACCAAACATCTCCAAACATCACCAAACATATCCAAACATCTCCAAACATCTCCAAACATATCCAAACATCACCAAACATCTCCAAACCCCTCCAAACATATCCAAACATCTCCAAACATCACCAAACATATCCAAACATCTCCAAACATCTCCAAACATCTCCAAACATCACCAAACATATCCAAACATCTCCAAACATCACCAAACATATCCAAACATCTCCAAACATATCCAAACATCACCAAACATCTCCAAACCCCTCCAAACATATCCAAACATATCCAAACATCTCCAAACATCTCCAAACATATCCAAACATCTCCAAACATCACCAAACATATCCAAACATCTCCAAACATATCCAAACATCTCCAAACATCACCAAACATATCCAAACATCAGCGGAGCAGAAGATGATATCACTGATCTCTAAAGCTCAACAGAATAACACAGCATGAGGACAAACAACCTGTTTCATCTTTACATTCGGAGGACTTGAAGGTAAAAGACTTTAGCATGTAGAACTACATCTCCAAACATCACCAAACATCACCAAACATCACCAAACCTCTCCAAACCCCTCCAAACATCACCAAACACCAAACATCTCCAAACATCACCAAACCTCTCCAAACCCCTCCAAACATCACCAAACACCAAACATCTCCAAACATCACCAAACGTCTCCAAACATCACCAAACATCACCAAACATCACCAAACCTCTCCAAACCCCTCCAAACATCACCAAACACCACCAAACCTCTCCAAACCCCTCCAAACCCCTCCAAACATCACCAAACACCACCAAACCTCTCCAAACCCCTCCAAACATCACCAAACACCAAACATCTCCAAACATCACCAAACCTCTCCAAACCTCTCCAAACATCACCAAACATCACCAAACCCCTCCAAACATCACCAAACATCAAACATCTCCAAACATCTCCAAACCCCTCCAAACATCTCCAAACATCACCAAACCTCTCCAAACCCCTCCAAACATCACCAAACACCAAACATCTCCAAACATCACCAAACCTCTCCAAACATCACCAAACATCACCAAACCCCTCCAAACATCACCAAACATCAAACATCTCCAAACATCTCCAAACCCCTCCAAACATCTCCAAACATCACTAAACATCTCCAAACCCCTCCAAACATCACCAAACATCTCCAAACATCTCCAAACCCCTCCAAACATCTCCAAACATCACCAAACATCACCAAACCTCTCCAAACCCCTCCAAACATCTCCAAACATCTCCAAACCCCTCCAAACCCCTCCAAACATCTCCAAACATCTCCAAACCCCTCCAAACATCACCAAACATATCCAAACATCTCCAAACATCACCAAACATCACCAAACATCTCCAAACATCTCCAAACCTCTCCAAACATCACCAAACATCACCAAACCTCTCCAAACATCACCAAACCTCTCCAAACATCTCCAAACATCACCAAACATCTCCAAACCTCTCCAAACATATCCAAACATCTCCAAACATCTCCAAACATCACCAAACATCACCAAACATATCCAAACATCACTAAACATCTCCAAAACATCACCAAACATCACCAAACCTCTCCAAACATCTCCAAACATCACCAAACATCTCCAAACATCTCCAAACCTCTCGAAACATCTCCAAACCTCTCCAAACATCACCAAACATATCCAAACATCACTAAACATCTCCAAAACATCACCAAACATCACCAAACATCTCCAAACCTCTCCAAACATCTCCAAACATCACCAAACCTCTCCAAACATCTCCAAACATCACCAAACATCTCCAAACATCTCCAAACCTCTCCAAACATATCCAAACATATCCAAACATCTCCAAACATATCCAAACATATCCAAACATCTCCAAACATCACCAAACATCTCCAAACCTCTCCAAACATATCCAAACATATCCAAACATCACCAAACATCACCAAACCTCTCCAAACATCTCCAAACATCACCAAACATATCCAAACATCACCAAACCTCTCCAAACATCTCCAAACATCACCAAACATATCCAAACATCTCCAAACCTCTCCAAACATATCCAAACATCACCAAACATCACCAAACATATCCAAACATATCCAAACATCTCCAAACATCTCCAAACATATCCAAACATCACCAAACATCTCCAAACATCTCCAAACCTCTCCAAACATATCCAAACATCACCAAACATCACCAAACATCTCCAAACATCTCCAAACATCACCAAACATATCCAAACATATCCAAACATCACCAAACATCACCAAACCTCTCCAAACATCTCCAAACATCACCAAACATCACCAAACCTCTCCAAACATCTCCAAACATCACCAAACATATCCAAACATCTCCAAACATATCCAAACATATCCAAACATCACCAAACATCACCAAACATATCCAAACATATCCAAACATCTCCAAACCTCTCCAAACCTATCCAAACATATCCAAACATATCCAAACATCACCAAACATCACCAAACCTCTCCAAACATCTCCAAACCTCTCCAAACATCACCAAACATCTCCAAACATCACCAAACATCACCAAACATCTCCAAACATCACCAAACATCACCAAACATCACCAAACGTCTCCAAACATCACCAAACATCTCCAAACATCACCAAACATCTCCAAACATCACCAAACATCACCAAACATCACCAAACATCTCCAAACATATCCAAACATCACCAAACCTCTCCAAACATCTCCAAACCTCTCCAAACATCACCAAACATCTCCAAACATCACCAAACATCACCAAACATCTCCAAACATCACCAAACATCACCAAACATCACCAAACCTCTCCAAACATCACCAAACATCTCCAAACATCACCAAACATATCCAAACATCTCCAAACATCTCCAAACATATCCAAACATCACCAAACATCTCCAAACCCCTCCAAACATATCCAAACATCTCCAAACATCACCAAACATCTCCAAACATCTCCAAACATCTCCAAACATCACCAAACATATCCAAACATCTCCAAACATCACCAAACATATCCAAACATCTCCAAACATATCCAAACATCTCCAAACATCTCCAAACATCACCAAACATCACCAAACATATCCAAACATCACCAAACATCACCAAACCTCTCCAAACATCTCCAAACCTCTCCAAACATCACCAAACATCTCCAAACATCACCAAACATCACCAAACATCTCCAAACATCACCAAACATCACCAAACCTCTCCAAACATCACCAAACATCTCCAAACATCTCCAAACATCTCCAAACATATCCAAACATCACCAAACATCTCCAAACCCCTCCAAACATATCCAAACATCTCCAAACATCACCAAACATATCCAAACATCTCCAAACATCTCCAAACATCTCCAAACATCACCAAACATATCCAAACATCTCCAAACATCACCAAACATATCCAAACATCTCCAAACATATCCAAACATCACCAAACATCTCCAAACCCCTCCAAACATATCCAAACATATCCAAACATCTCCAAACATCTCCAAACATCTCCAAACATCACCAAACATATCCAAACATCTCCAAACATATCCAAACATCTCCAAACATCACCAAACATATCCAAACATCTCCAAACATCTCCAAACATCACCAAACATCACCAAACATCTCCAAACATCACCAAACATCACCAAACATCACCAAACATCTCCAAACATCTCCAAACATCTCCAAACATCACCAAACATCTCCAAACATCTCCAAACATCACCAAACATATCCAAACATATCCAAACATCACCAAACATCACCAAACCTCTCCAAACATCTCCAAACATCACCAAACATCTCCAAACATCTCCAAACATCTCCAAACATCACCAAACATCACCAAACATATCCAAACATATCCAAACATCACCAAACCTCTCCAAACATCTCCAAACATCTCCAAACATCACCAAACATATCCAAACCTCTCCAAACCTCTCCAAACCTCTCCAAACATATCCAAACATATCCAAACATCACCAAACATCACCAAACATATCCAAACATATCCAAACATCTCCAAACCTCTCCAAACCTATCCAAACATATCCAAACATATCCAAACATCACCAAACATCACCAAACCTCTCCAAACATCTCCAAACCTCTCCAAACATCACCAAACATCTCCAAACATCACCAAACATCACCAAACATCTCCAAACATCACCAAACATCACCAAACCTCTCCAAACATCACCAAACATCACCAAACATATCCAAACATCACCAAGCTGCCTGACGGAGCTCGGTTTCTCACTCCCCGTTGTTCGGGTTTCAGGAGGCGGGGGGCTGGGTCTCCGCCTCCTCCTGCAGTTAATCCCTCCACCTCTGAGTAGAGCGGAGGAAAGGTCACGAGCGAGAGGCGCACAGCGATCGCACCGACCTGAACGCATTTACACGCTCACGGTGAGACTTCACGCTCACGGTGAGACTTCTCTCTGAGAGAACCCGTTTGGGATAAAGGACCGCAGACCTCGCTTCTCTCACACCGGGACATTGTGTGCGTAGGATCGCCCGCGTTACCTGTTCCACCCGCCAGACCTCGGAGCGTCGTGTCCGGCC
>NC_136636.1:687774-720274 GCF_949748355.1 Melanostigma gelatinosum
AATGCACAGAGTCATGCTAGCTGTTTGCACCTGCTTCCAGTCTTTGTGCTAAGCTAGGCTAACTGACTTCATACTGAGCAGATAAGAGAGAGAGATCGATCTTCTCTCCCACAATCTTTAACTATTTATTTAACGTGAAGATAAATATGATTTTAAAGCAGCAGTGATGTAATATAACCCAACGCACGCTCTCTCTCTCAGGTTTATATGAGGTCAGTGTTTTCTATCAGTGTGTTTGCTGTCAGCTGACCAGAGATGGAATAATTCTGGATATTCAGAAACAGATTAGTTTCGTTTCAGAGGACGTTTAAACTGGTTCTTCTCTTCTGATTGATTGATTGATGATTTATATTCATGGTTTCCGACATGGTCCCAAGATATTGGAAGACGAAGAAAACAGAACACGAGACATTCAAGGTATATAAAACTATTCCCAGCAGGCGTTCCAGTCTGCACAGTTTATGATGTGAATCTTACCTTCTGATCTGTTCGGCAGAAAGCACAACAGAGATGTTGTGGACAGAGTCCTCTGCTGAGTGGACATCAGGTCAGCAGTCTGGAGAATGCATGAACATACTCCGCTCCACAGGGGCCGCAGGAGCAGCATCTCAGGCCTCTCATGGACCCGTTCTGCAGGCGCACGCCGGTCTGCAGACGCGCAACGTTCTGCAGGCGCACGGCGTTCTGCAGACGTGCAACGTTCTGCAGGCGCACGCCGGTCTGCAGACGTGCAACGTTCTGCAGGCGCACGCCGGTCTGCAGACGCGCAATGTTCTGCAGATGGAACGTCAGAACCAGCTTTATATCCTCTAGAGATGGAAACAGGAAGCACAAACTCAGTACGCAATCTTTTGAGATTGTTTATTAAATAACTATAATATATATATATATATATATATATATATATATATCCAGTCTGTGGACAGACAGACAGACACACACGAATGAGCACATAATCTCCTCTCAGGCAAGATCATTTATTTATTATGTTTTTCTACTTTCACTGAAGAAAAGAGAAATGAATCCGTTTCCCTCCACAGTTCCACTGATTTAAGAGTTCTTGTTTTTTAAGAAACTTCTTTTTACTTTGAACATTTTCTCCTCTGAACATCAGAAGCAACCGGAAGAGATCCAGCGGTTTATTCTAGAGCCTGCAGACTTGTGTGAAGTGACGCTCTGCATCCACCGGTCTCCTGCTGTCACTCGATTACACTTTAGATCTATTATACTAATAATTATAATAATAACAATAATAATGGAGGATAAAGCTCATCGGTGTGAACCAGAGAGCAGACACAGTTTTAATCACTTTCCAGGTTAAATAAAGGAAACGGGATCTAAAGTTCTGTAGTTAGAAACACAAAGTCAACAAGCAGCAGCTCCAGCTCAATGATTCTCTCTGTGTGTGTGTGTGTGTGTGTGTGTGTGTGTGTGTGTGTGTGTGTGTGTGTGTGTGTGTGTGTGTGTGTATGTGTGTGGCGCACGTGCTCAGTAGCAGCATGATGATAGATGATTGTTGAGGGAGACAGGAAAAGAGTGTTGGGGGGTGAAGGTGTGTGTGTGTGTGTGTGGGGGGCTCAGTACGTTATACTGAGGAGTCTTTGTCTCTCTCTCTCTCACTCACTCACACACTCTCACACACTCACTCACACACTCTCACACACTCTCACACACACTCTCACACACACTCTCACACACACTCTCACACACACACTCACTCACTCACTAACTCACTCACTCACTCACTCTCACACACACTCTCACACACACACTAACTCACTCACTCACTCACTCACTCTCACACACACTCACTCACTCACTCACTCACTCACACACTCTCACACACACTCTCACACACACTCTCACACACACACTAACTCACTCACTCACACACTCTCACACACACTCTCACACACACACTCACTCACTCACTCACTCACTCACTCACTCACTCACACACACACTCATGAGACCTGCATTGAGTGTGTTGTTCTCTCCTCTGAGTGTTTTCTTTGGATGTGGTTTGAAGAGTTAAATACATGACGTGACTGTTAGTCTGTGACAGTCGATCGTTATTCGTCCTCTACAGCTGATTCAGTCCTTATGGTTCACATAAGAGCAGAAGGTCTGAGTGACAGAAGGAGTTTAGAGTTTGATTCCTTCGCTGAAGAGGACGTGTGAAGAAGCTTCTTCCTCTCGTCTTCAGTTGACTTCTTTGAGGCTTTTCTGTCTTCTCCTTTCATGCTGCAGGACCTCAACGTGCCGCTGTGGCGGTCGCTCTGGCGGTCGCTCTGGCGGTCGCTCTGGCGGTCGCTCTGGCGGTCGCTGTGGCGGTCGCTCTGGCGGTCGCTGTGGCGGTCGCTGTGGCGGTCGCTCTGGCGGTCGCTCTGGCGGTCGCTCTGGCGGTCGCTCTGGCGGTCGCTCTGGCGGTCGCTCTGGCGGTCGCTCTGGCGGTCGCTGTGGCGGTCGCTCTGGCGGTCGCTCTGGCGGTCGCTGTGGCGGTCGCTCTGGCGGTCGCTGTGGCGGTCGCTCTGGCGGTCGCTCTGGCGGTCGCTCTGGCGGTCGCTCTGGCGGTCGCTGTGGCGGTCGCTCTGGCGGTCGCTCTGGCGGTCGCTGTGGCGGTCGCTCTGGCGGTCGCTCTGGCGGTCGCTCTGGCGGTCGCTCTGGCGGTCGCTCTGGCGGTCGCTCTGGCGGTCGCTCTGGCGGTCGCTGTGGCGGTCGCTCTGGCGGTCGCTCTGGCGGTCGCTGTGGCGGTCGCTCTGGCGGTCGCTCTGGCGGTCGCTCTGGCGGTCGCTCTGGCGGTCGCTGTGGCGGTCGCTCTGGCGGTCGCTCTGGCGGTCGCTCTGGCGGTCGCTCTGGCGGTCGCTGTGGCGGTCGCTGTGGCGGTCGCTGTGGCGGTCGCTCTGGCGGTCGCTCTGGCGGTCGCTCTGGCGGTCGCTGTGGCGGTCGCTCTGGCGGTCGCTGTGGCGGTCGCTCTGGCGGTCGCTCTGTGGGTCAGACATGATAACAGCGGTCCTGTTCATACTGTGCATGTTATTGTGAGGATGAGGTGTCGGCCTCATCAGATAGATGTTCTCATGATCAATGCGCGACACAAAGATAACAAACTGAACTAAAGACAGAAAACAACATCAGAGCACGACTGTCAGGATGACATCATATGAACCAGAGCTGGACTTTGACAGCAGCATCATGAAGAAGCTGTTCGATGTCGCACGTCTTCAGAAGAAGGAGAAAACCAGCCATGAATCTGGTGAAATATGATGTTCGGACTCTCGGGTCCTCTCATGTTTCCTCAGAAAAGAACTTCTGCATTCCTGTCTGTCTCCGTCCTCACAGGTCCATCCGGTTCCAGCCGTCTGTTAGAGGAGTCCGCTGAAGATGAAGATGAGGCCGCTGTGTGGCTTCGTCCTGATGACTCTGGTCGTCTTCGTCACCGCCCGGCCCAAAGCAGGTCAGTCTGAGACCAAGAGAAGCACGGAGACAAGAGACGGACTTCATGGTCTTCCTCCCAGACGGACTCACAGCATATCTCGCCTCTCGTGCTCTCTCATGAGGTCAGCAGGTGGAGCTCTGAGCTCTGAGGTCAGCAGACGGAGCTCGGCGCTCTGAGGTCAGCAGATGGAGCTCAGAGCTCTGAGGTCAGCAGACAGAACTCTGAGGTCCGTCTGCTGACCTCAGAGCTCAGAGCTCCGTCTGCTGACCTCAGAGCTCCGAGGTCAGCAGACGGAGCTCTGAGGTCAGCAGGCGGAGCTCTGAGGTCAGCAGACGGACCTCGGCGCTCTGAGGTCAGCAGACAGAGCTCGGAGCTCCGCCTGCTGACCTCAGAGCTCCGAGCTCCGCCTGCTGACCTCGGAGCTCCGCCTGCTGACCTCGGAGCTCCGTCTGCTGACCTCAGAGCTCCGCCTGCTGACCTCAGAGCTCCGAGCTCCGCCTGCTGACCTCAGAGCTCCGAGCTCCGTCTGCTGACCTCAGAGCTCAGAGCTCTGAGGTCAGCAGACGGACCTCAGAGCTCTGGCCGAGGCTCTTCTGTGTCCGTTGTTGTCGGTCTGAAGAGAAACGTGAGACGTGAGTTCAGAGACGATGTGTTCGACCGCGTGCATTCTATCGAAGTCAGATTCATATTATTATTAATATTTTAAACCAATAAAAATTCGAAATCGTCGTCAGACGACAGTCAGTGGGTTCCAGGTTAAATATCACGATGACGTTTATATTCACCAAATATTATCTTTGCTTCTTACTCTGAAAATATTCCTAATCTGTTTACGTGGTCCGGATCTTTATTCATAAGCAGATATCTATTTACAGAGATTATGAGCCAACGACCACAGGAATGCACTTCTTCTCTTCCTTTATAGGATTGTGTCGTTTCAGTATTTGATCAGTTTTAGAAACAAAAGAGTCACAACAAGCTTTCCACAGACAGATGATGTACTGATGTACTGATATCATGACATTCTAATGCTATTTCCTGAGATCTACGGTGTCTTCATATTTGTTGTGAGTGACTCTGAACCACCGCGCGGTCCTGACTCTGCCCATGAGCATCAGAATCAGGACGTCAGACCTCTGGAAGCTGCTCGTCTACAGCAGCAGGTTGACGACGACGATGAAGCGTTCTAAAGACGTTCACGTCCGTTTGAAACCAGAGTCCACACACGTCCCACACACGTCCCACACACGTCCCACACACGTCCCACACACGTCCCACACACGTCCCACACACGTCCCACACACGTCCCACACACGTCCCGCACGTCCCGCACCAGTCTCACACGTCTCACACGTCCCGCACGTCCCGCACGTCCCACACGTCCCGCACCAGTCTCACACGTCCTGCACGTCTCACACGTCCCACACGTCCTGCACGTCCCACACGTCCCGCACCAGTCTCACACGTCCCGCACGTCCCACACGTCCCGCACCAGTCTCCCACGTCCCGCACGTCCCACACGTCCCGTACCAGTCTCACACGTTCCGCACGTCCCGTACCAGTCTCACACGTCCCGCACGTCCCACACGTCCCGTACCAGTCTCACACGTCCCACACGTCTCGCACGTCCCACACGTCTCGCACGTCCCGCACCAGTCCACACATGTCTCGCACGTCCCGCACGTCTCACACGTACCGCACGTCCCGCACGTCCTGCACCAGTCTCACACGTCCCGCACCAGTCTCACACGTCCCGCACCAGTCTCACACGTCCCGCACGTCCCGCACGTCCTGCACCAGTCTCACACGTCCCGCACGTCTCACACGTACCGCACGTCCCGCACGTCCTGCACCAGTCTCACACGTCCCGCACGTCTCACACGTACCGCACGTCCCGCACGTCCCACACGTCCCGCACCAGTCTCACACGTCCCGCACCAGTCTCACACGTCCCGCACCAGTCTCACACGTCCCGCACGTCCCACACGTCCCGCACCAGTCTCACACATCCCGCACCAGTCTCACACGTCCCACACGTCTCGCACGTCCCGCACCAGTCCACACATGTCTCACACGTCCCGCACGTCCCACACATCCCGCACCAGTCTCACACGTCCCACACGTCTCGCACGTCCCGCACCAGTCCACACATGCCTCGCACGTCCCGCACATCTCACACGTACCGCACGTCCCGCACGTCCTGCACCAGTCTCGCACGTCCCGCACCAGTCCCACACGTCCCGCACCAGTCTCACACGTCCCGCACGTCCCACACATCCCGCACCAGTCTCCCACGTCCCGCACCAGTCCCACACGTCCCGCACGTCCCACACGTCCCGCACCAGTCTCACACGTCCCGCACCAGTCTCACACGTCCCGCGCCAGTCCCACACGTCCCACACGTCCCACACGTCCCGCACCAGTCTCACACGTCCCGCACCAGTCCCACACGTCCCGCACGTCCCACACATCCCGCACCAGTCTCCCACGTCCCGCACCAGTCTCACACGTCCCACACGTCCCGCACCAGTCTCACACGTCCCACATGTCCCGCACCAGTCTCACACGTCCCGCACCAGTCCCACACGTCCCGCACGTCCCACACATCCCGCACCAGTCTCCCACGTCCCGCACCAGTCTCACACGTCCCACACGTCCCGCACCAGTCTCACACGTCCCACACGTCCCGCACCAGTCTCACGCGTCCCACACGTCCCGCACCAGTCTCACGCGTCCCGCACGTCCCACACGTCCCGCACCAGTCTCACACGTCCCGCACCAGTCCTGCACGTCCCACACGTCCCGCACCAGTCTCACACGTCCCACACGTCCCGCACCAGTCTCACGCGTCCCGCACGTCCCACACTTCCCGCACCAGTCTCACACGTCCCGCATGTCCCACACTAGTCTCACACGTCCCGCACGTCTCACGACTCACCGACACCGAGTCTCTGCTGCTGCAACGCTCAGTCGTAAGAGATCCTGGATGAGCATGAAGCAGACGTTTGTTCATGAAGTCTCACAAACATACACACACACACACACACTCACACACAGAGACACAGACACACACACACACACACACAGAGACACGCACACACACACACAGACACGCACGCACACACACACACACACAGACTGAAGACTAACGTCTAAAGCAGCTGTGAGAGTCCTGGTGGACGAGCTTCAGGTGCTAAATAACGTGAAGGGTAAAACCTGAACTGCTGCTTTAGTCCAGACACGCACACACACGCACACACACACACACACACACACACACAGTGAGTTCAGCAGGAGACACTTTGTCCACATTATTCAAACACTGCTTTTCTTCTTTATTCACCTTCGTTCTCATGAAAAGACAAAGACAACAGTGAGTTAGTTCTGCTGTCTGTTCACTGAAGACACGAAGACATGAATCACATCAAATGATGAATAGAAATGTTTGTATTTTATCGTAACGTTACAAAATATTTCTCACCACAGAAAACATCTTCTCAGTTTTCTTTGATTGTTATTTCTCTGATTGAGTCCTCAGCTCTCGTCCTAAGAGAAGACTCTCCGTCTCCGTCCTCCCCGCTGAATGTTCTTCTTCCTTCTCTCAGGTCCGGAGCAGAAATGTAAGTCCGGTCCGGTGGATCTGGTCTTCCTCATCGACAGCTCCCGCAGCGTCAGACCACACGAGTTTGAGACGATGAGGAAGTTCATGATCGACATCCTCAGCACCCTGGACATTGGACTCAACGGCACCAGAGTGGGAGTGGTTCAGTACTCCAGCCAGGTACAGAGTCCAGATCTCCATCCGGCTCTTTACTCCTTCTTCGACCGTGAAGTGATAGAGGTGAGGATGATGAAACTTCTGTCTTCAGGTCCGCAGCGAGTTCTCCCTGAAGACGCACGCCAAGCTGGACGCCATGGTGAAAGGCATCAATGAGATCATCCCCCTCGCTCAGGGAACCATGACCGGACTCGCCATCAGATACGTGATGAACGCCGCTTTCATCGCCGAGGAGGGAGAACGGCCGAAGGTAACGCGGCTCAAGCTTCATTCGCTGTGACTCATTGGTGGTCGACTCAGGACTAGAAGATCCAAAGAGGTTCAGACTCTTCAGGGGAACAAATACTCGCTTTTGGTTCAGAACGAACGAGAACACAAAACAAACAACTTCACACCGAAATATCCTTTAATATTATATTCAGATTTCATAAAGAAACTATGGAAGCACATCTACGCCACTGTGATGAAAAAATAAAGATCCTGTAATTCATAATAATCTCATAACAATGACTTAGCATCTCACAACTATGACTTAGCATCTCACAACTATGACTTAGCATCTCACAACTATGACTTAGCATCTCATAACTATGACTTAGCATCTCACAACTATGACTTAGCATCTCACAACTATGACTTAGCATCTCACAACTATGACTTAGCATCTCACAACTATGACTTAGCATCTCACAACTATGACTTAGCATCTCATAACTACGACTTAGCATCTCATAACTACGACTTAGCATCTCATAACAATGACTTAGCATCTCACAACTATGACTTAGCATCTCATAACTACGACTTAGCATCTCATAACTATGACTTAGCATCTCACAACAATGACTTAGCATCTCATAATAATGACTTAGCATCTCATAACTATGACTTAGTATCTCATAACAATGACTTAGCATCTCATAACTATGACTTAGCATCTCATAATAATGACTTAGCATCTCATAACTATGACTTAGTATCTCATAACAATGACTTAGCATCTCATAACTATGACTTAGTATCTCATAACTATGACTTAGTATCTCATAATAATGACTTAGTATCTCATAACAATGACTTAGTATCTCATAACTATGACTTAGTATCTCATAACTATGACTTAGTATCTCATAATAATGACTTAGTATCTCATAACTATAACTTAGTATCTCATAATAATGACTTAGCATCTCATAATAATGACTTAGCATCTCATAACAATGACTTAGTATCTCATAATAATGACTTAGCATCTCATAATAATGACTTAGCATCTCATAACTATGACTTAGCATCTCATAATAATGACTTAGCATCTCATAACTATGACTTAGTATCTCATAACTATGACTTAGCATCTCATAATAATGACTTAGCATCTCATAATAATGACTTAGCATCTCATAACTATGACTTAGCATCTCACAACTATGACTTAGCATCTCACAACTATGACTTAGCATCTCATAACTATGACTTAGCATCTCATAACTATGACTTAGCATCTCACAACTATGACTTAGCATCTCACAACTATGACTTAGCATCTCACAACTATGACTTAGCATCTCACAACTATGACTTAGCATCTCACAACTATGACTTAGCATCTCACAACTACGACTTAGCATCTCATAACTACGACTTAGCATCTCATAACAATGACTTAGCATCTCACAACTACGACTTAGCATCTCATAACTACGACTTAGCATCTCATAACTATGACTTAGCATCTCACAATGACTTAGCATCTCATAACTATGACTTAGTATCGCATAACAATGACTTAGTATCTCATAACTATGACTTAGCATCTCATAATAATGACTTAGCATCTCATAACTATGACTTAGTATCTCATAACAATGACTTAGCATCTCATAACTATGACTTAGTATCTCATAACTATGACTTAGTATCTCATAATAATGACTTAGTATCTCATAACAATGACTTAGTATCTCATAACTATGACTTAGTATCTCATAACTATGACTTAGTATCTCATAATAATGACTTAGTATCTCATAACTATGACTTAGTATCTCATAATAATGACTTAGCATCTCATAATAATGACTTAGCATCTCATAACTATGACTTAGTATCTCATAATAATGACTTAGCATCTCATAATAATGACTTAGCATCTGTTAGATCCTGGGTACTTCTGGCCCGATACGGGGCTAATTACTGACTCAGCTCTCTATTAAAAGATTGTCGAGCTGGTGTTCTTGCGAGGGAACTCGCCTGGCTCTTCTAACTGCCGTTACTCCCGACGTCTACCCTGCTTCCTCCGGTCTGAGTGCACTCGGTCGAGGGGCCACCCTGACCCCGGGCACTCCTACCAGTCGCGTCGGTTATGGCAGCTTCCCTCTTATGGATCCGTGCTCTTGGTAAATGCCAGGTTAGGTTTTAACGGCTAGGATTACTTCTTGCTAAAACCGTAAGGGGTTGTTAAGTGGATTCAGTCTCTAGGATAACCTTTCAGAACTCAGTTGTTAGACATACAATGGCTTTAACTTTTTACTGCCACGAGGAACTTTTTACTACTTGAGCAAATGAATGCACTTGAGAAATTTACTTTAAATGCAGATTAGATATTTATTGCAGGTTATATTTAGTTAGTTTGCAAGGGTTAAAGCTACAGCTCACATAAAATGTCACTACACTTGATTCGTTAATTTAATTTTCTTCTTCGATTATACTCATTAGTTTTAGATGCCGAGACGGCTCGGCTGGAGCTGGATGTTCAATGGTGCGATGAAAAAGGTTCTTTTGGAGTTGTTAGGAGCGAAGGTCTGGCCAGACCCTCGGTCCTCCTGCTCTGCAACGGAGTTCGGCCAACAGTCCACAAAACTCAGTACAAAGTCTTTCTCGGGCTGCTGCATCTTCTCTGTTGTCCAGATGTTAAGAGTCGAGCAGTGGGGAGAGGAAAACCTCCGTCTTTAAATCTTCTTGTCCACGAACAGCGGTGTTCTTTCCGTGAACAGAGACGAAGCCCTCAATACATCAGCTGCAGTCGTCCGTATCTTCTCATCTGGTGCATTTGGACAGCACGCGTGTTGAAATCCCAGCTTGCAGCAAGCAAACCACTTCTTTTATTCATCATTTGGGCTGTTAGCCCCCCTCCTGTTCAATACATGATCTCATCCCCCCCACCCTCTGGAAAGGGCGTTGGGTTCGAACATGTCCGGACATGTCCAGGCTTCATCCTGTATCATGCCTCTATGACTCATCTCTTGCGACAGTCTGTCCCTATTTTCTGCAAGTCATCCTGACTAGCACTTTTATCGCAGCTCCGTTTACACAAGACATTTGTTAATCAGTTTTTACATTTGTTAAATCGGTTTGGTTAGTACACATGTGCTTATAAAATGATTATTGATCTCATCCTTCATCATTATTGTGCTTTGTGTCTTCTCTTCTCAACCATCATTATTTCCCCATCCCTTGAAGCCAACACCCTGCTTACTTCCTCTTTCTCCGTACTTTCTACACTCAGACTGCACTATACTCAGATACACATATTATTATTATCAGGTTTACATTTGTTAAATCACTCTATGTATTAAACATTTGTTATGTAACGATCATACACTTTATCTTTAGATTACACTTTAACTATTGATTTCTGATTATATGCTTTTTATATCCTGACCTTCCCCTGATCGTGTATGCATGTTTTCGAGGCAGCTCTGTGGGCTCAACTCTTCTTGACATCCCCTTCTTGAGGTCACAGGCTGCCTCGCCTTAGCTAGTAGGAATCTCACAGGAAGCTTTCGTCGGCCAGGGCAGTGATGACGAGCACGTCGTCCTCTGGTGAAGACGGTCCTGATGCCTGCTCCCAGCTGTCGATCACCACTCGGTGATGAAGGTTAACCTTGTTAACTTCTCCACACGGCATGTACCGCATATGCATGCATCCATAACCTTCACCGGTTTATGGCGCATGCGGTTAAACTCTTTTCTTTTTCCTGTGACCCGGAGTGGTTTCTGGTCTCCGGGTCCCTGCCATGCAACGGCTAGGGTGGTCGGCAGCAGGCAGACCACACAGTCATTCTTAATTTCTCTCCATTGCAACACTTCTTTTTTCTCCGGAGAGAAATCACTTCTTGCACAACCCAACTTCCTCAGGGCTCTTCCTGCCCAAAGCCCCGTAGTACTCCTTCTCATGTTAACCACCCCTTTGACATTGGCCACTCTGACGTAGGGTGGTAAATCTTGTATGTTGGTGGCCATTCTTGAGTTCCTGGTTTTCTCCTAATGCAGAACTGGCTTCAGCTGCCCTACTCCTTGGATTCCTCTTTTCTTAATGGTGAGTCCTCCCCTCCCTTTGTCCTCTCCTTCCTGCGTTGTATCGACCACACAACTCACAGTTTTTTTTAGGATTCTGCGGACTTCTTTTTCAGGAATCCAGAGTCGCTGCTTGTCCAGTTCCCTTTGCGTTGGAACGGTGCCTGCAAATCCTAGTGCGCCATGCACTGCCTGCACCACCTCCTCCACGCTCTCTTCTGGGACTACCCTTCCTTTGGGCAATTCTTCCCACTTCTCGATCCCAACAAAGACAATTTGTGTCATCTGGACGAAACGATCCACTTCTTCGTTTCCTTGCCAGTGAATTTCTTCTCGCGTGTGGGCCTTCTGGTGCACCACTTCGAGCTCCATGCTTAGCCGTAATTCGGCTATATTTCTCCATAGGTCTTGATGAGCCACTTTTTTACTTTTAGCGCTCTCTCCTTTAACCGATGCCCTACTTTCTTCTTGATGTAGGTCGGTTAGGTGTTGTTGGATGGCAGCGTCCCAGGTGGTCCATCCTCTTCCGTACAGGATGACCTGATGTTGGACGTTGCCTCTGTCGTCTTTATCCAGCGTCGGTCCTCCCGATGCCGCTCTGCGTGCTCCAGCGCCGTCCTCCTCCTGGTCCTCGCTGCCGTCTGCTGCCGGGTCCTGGGTCGATGTCGCTGGCACGTCCTGCTGAGTCGTCGTCGTCTGCGGGCTGCCTTCGTCGCCATCGGGTCCTCGCTGCCGTCCTGTGGCGATTCCTTCATCAGGGCCACTGGCTCGTCCCGCTGGGTCGCCTCCGTCTGCCGGCCGGTCCCTGGAACGTCTGGTCCGTTCTGCTGCACTTGCATCTTGGACTTTGTCTTTGTCTTTGTTGTCTCGAGTCGCCTTCCTCCCAAAGCCTCTCGTCGCGCGTTGAGGAAGGGATGGGATCAGGCTCTGGCCCCTCTACAGGTCGGGCGAGTCTGGTCGATGCTCCCCGTCGCCTGCGGCTTCTCCTGTGCTGGCTTGTAAATACCACACACAGCTTCGATGCGTGGATGTCTCGCCATCGGACTTCTTTGTGGCTTGGGCAGCTTTACTTTCTACCCAACGCCTCACCTCAGGTCTTTTCGTACACGAACGACAGCCTCTCTTGGCTGCCGGGGTTCTTCTTTTGGACTCAACGTACTCCTTTTCCGTCGAGCCCCACGTTGGGCGCCACATGTTAGATCCTGGGTACTTCTGGCCCGATACGGGGCTAATTACTGACTCAGCTCTCTATTAAAAGATTGTCGAGCTGGTGTTCTTGCGAGGGAACTCGCCTGGCTCTTCTAACTGCCGTTACTCCCGACGTCTACCCTGCTTCCTCCGGTCTGAGTGCACTCGGTCGAGGGGCCACCCTGACCCCGGGCACTCCTACCAGTCGCGTCGGTTATGGCAGCTTCCCTCTTATGGATCCGTGCTCTTGGTAAATGCCAGGTTAGGTTTTAACGGCTAGGATTACTTCTTGCTAAAACCGTAAGGGGTTGTTAAGTGGATTCAGTCTCTAGGATAACCTTTCAGAACTCAGTTGTTAGACATACAATGGCTTTAACTTTTTACTGCCACGAGGAACTTTTTACTACTTGAGCAAATGAATGCACTTGAGAAATTTACTTTAAATGCAGATTAGATATTTATTGCAGGTTATATTTAGTTAGTTTGCAAGGGTTAAAGCTACAGCTCACATAAAATGTCACTACACTTGATTCGTTAATTTAATTTTCTTCTTCGATTATACTCATTAGTTTTAGATGCCGAGACGGCTCGGCTGGAGCTGGATGTTCAATGGGGCGATGAAAAAGGTTCTTTTGGAGTTGTTAGGAGCGAAGGTCTGGCCAGACCCTCGGTCCTCCTGCTCTGCAACGGAGTTCGGCCAACAGTCCACAAAACTCAGTACAAAGTCTTTCTCGGGCTGCTGCATCTTCTCTGTTGTCCAGATGTTAAGAGTCGAGCAGTGGGGAGAGGAAAACCTCCGTCTTTAAATCTTCTTGTCCACGAACAGCGGTGTTCTTTCCGTGAACAGAGACGAAGCCCTCAATACATCAGCTGCAGTCGTCCGTATCTTCTCATCTGGTGCATTTGGACAGCACGCGTGTTGAAATCCCAGCTTGCAGCAAGCAAACCACTTCTTTTATTCATCATTTGGGCTGTTAGCCCCCCTCCTGTTCAATACATGATCTCATCCCCCCCACCCTCTGGAAAGGGCGTTGGGTTCGAACATGTCCGGACATGTCCAGGCTTCATCCTGTATCATGCCTCTATGACTCATCTCTTGCGACAGTCTGTCCCTATTTTCTGCAAGTCATCCTGACTAGCACTTTTATCGCAGCTCCGTTTACACAAGACATTTGTTAATCAGTTTTTACATTTGTTAAATCGGTTTGGTTAGTACACATGTGCTTATAAAATGATTATTGATCTCATCCTTCATCATTATTGTGCTTTGTGTCTTCTCTTCTCAACCATCATTATTTCCCCATCCCTTGAAGCCAACACCCTGCTTACTTCCTCTTTCTCCGTACTTTCTACACTCAGACTGCACTATACTCAGATACACATATTATTATTATCAGGTTTACATTTGTTAAATCACTCTATGTATTAAACATTTGTTATGTAACGATCATACACTTTATCTTTAGATTACACTTTAACTATTGATTTCTGATTATATGCTTTTTATATCCTGACCTTCCCCTGATCGTGTATGCATGTTTTCGAGGCAGCTCTGTGGGCTCAACTCTTCTTGACACATCTCATAACTATGACTTAGCATCTCATAATAATGACTTAGCATCTCATAACTATGACTTAGTATCTCATAACTATGACTTAGCATCTCATAATTATGACTTAGCATCTCATAATAATGACTTAGCATCTCATAATAATGACTTAGCATCTCATAACTATGACTTAGCATCTCATAACTATGACTTAGCATCTCATAATAATGACTTAGCATCTCATAATAATGACTTAGCATCTCATAACTATGACTTAGCATCTCATAACTATGACTTAGCATCTCATAATAATGACTTAGCATCTCATAATTATGAGATACAATCTCATAATTATGAGATGCTAAGTCATTATGTTGAGAAGGTTTCTCATTATAATGACTTACGGGATCTTTATTGTTTTCATACAGTAGCATAAATGGGCTTCCATAAGAAACAGCTGAAATAAACGAATAGAAGGTATTTTTTCTTGTGAAACGTTTCTGCACTCTGTGACTTTAACCCCGTCCTCCCCACGTTACCTGAGCTCTGATCTGGATGTCTTCTGTGCTTCAGGTCCCCAACGTGGTCGTGATTGTGACGGATGGACGTCCTCAGGACCGCGTGGCCGAGGTGGCGGCCGATGCCAGAGAGAAAGGCATCGAGATCTACGCCGTGGGCGTGGCCAGAGCCGACATGGCGTCGCTGAGGGCCATGGCGTCCCCGCCCTTTGAGGACCACGTCTTCCTGGTGGAGTCCTTCGACCTCATTCACCAGTTTGGACTCCAGTTCCAGGACAAGCTCTGTGGTAAGACTGCTGGACAGGAAATGACATCACGGTCGGTAGTAACCCAACGTGTACATTGTCTTCTTATAGAAATCTATGAAGAAAGACAAAGATGTGATCCATTACGTTCATCTGGAGGTTCACTTTGACATCATTTCAGGTTTCATTATATTGTTGCTTTTATTTTTGTGTTTTGAGAGAATGTGAAATGAACATTAAACATTAAACAGAGATGAAACGTAACTCTCCTAAGGTACCTGACCGATGAGGAGTCAGGTATCTTCATCCCACTGATGGATTACTTTATCTGAAGTTACCTCAACACAAGACGAGTTAAACCTAAAACTGAATGTCATGCTGCTGGCTGCACTCTTCATGTCATTAAAGCACAGAGAACAGAATACTCAACATAACAGCCTTAAGAAGGAGGTGTTACGAGACGGAGAGTAAAGGCACAGAGATGAAGTCTAAAGACAGTGAGTGAACATGACAGAATAAATCAATCAATCAGATACAGGATATGACAGCAGGTCAGAGCATCGCTGCAGACTCACAGCTTCAGGCATCACATCTGAATATCATTTCACAGTTTCATTAAAGCGACCGCAGACTCTTCATCCTGACGCTGCTGTTTCAGACTCACACATCATCATCATCACCACTGTTTCAAATCAAATGAAGTTTATTTTTCTTTAACATGAAATGTTTTGACAAGTCAGAGTCCTCGTGTGATGTCACTTCAGTCGGCATCAGTTGAAACTAAAAGTTTGAAAAAGTCAAAGAATGTGGAGTCAGAGAGGAGTGAGACCTCTGGAGCTGCACCTGAACCATTAGCAGAACGCACCTGAACTGTTGCTGGTACAGATGCATTGTGGGTAATGTAGGCATCAGGTTCTGAGCAAGGAAGAAGACGATGTCTCTGGTTTCTGGTGCTTTGATACTCGGGGCAATACATATTCATAATTCAATGAGAAACAATTCAAGTTTAAATTAATAAAGATATCATTCGTTATTAATCGAGTTTAACCCTAAAAACATGAACAAAACAACCCGACATCTGTCATCATGATCGGTGCACAGACGTTGTTAGATCCTGGGTACTTCTGGCCCGATACGGGGCTAATTACTGACTCAGCTCTCTATTAAAAGATTCTCGAGCTGGTGTTCTGGCGAGGGAACTCGCCTGGCTCCGCTAACTGCCGTTACTCCCGACGTCTACCCTGCTTCCTCCGGTCAGAGCGCGCTCGGCCGAGAGACCAGTCCTGGCCCCGGGCGCTCACACCAGTCGCGTCGGTTATGGCAGCTTCCCTCTTATGGATCCGTGCTCTTGGTAAATGCCAGGTTAGGTTTTAACGGCTAGGATTAATTCTTGCTAAAACCGTAAGGGATTGTTCAGTGGATTCGGTCTCTAGGATAACCTTTCAGAACTCAGTTGTTAGACATACAATAGCTTTAACTTTTTACTGTCACGAGGAACTTATTACTACTTCGGCAAATTAATGCACTTGAGGATTTCACTTTAAATGCAGATTAGATATTTATTGCAGGTTATTTTTAGTTAGTTTGCAGGGGTTACAGCTACAGCTCACATAAAATGTCTCTACACATGATTAGTCAATTATATTATCTTCTTCGATTATACTCATTAGTTTTAGTCGCCGAGACGGCTCGGTTGGAGCTGGATGTCCAATGGTGCGATGAAAAGAGTTCTTTTGGAGTTGTTAGGAGCGAAGGTCTGGCCAGACCCTCGGTCCTCCCGCTCCGCAACGGAGCCCGTTCAGCTGTTCTCAAAACTCAGTACAAAGTCTTTCTCAGGCAGCTGCGGCTTTCTCAGTTGTCCAGATGTTAAGAGGCGAGCGGTGGGGAGAGTTAGAACCTTCGTCTTTTAATCTCAAAGTCCACGAACAGAGGTCTCTTTTCCGTGAACAGAGACGAAGCCCTCAATACATCAGCTGCAGGCTTTAGTATCTTCTTCCGATGCGCTTGGACGGCATCCGCGATGAAATCCCAGCTTGTTCTTTGCAAGCATGTCCTTATATTCCTCATATGGGCTGTGATCAGCCCCCACCTGTTTGGTCCATTACTCATCCCCCCCTCCCTCTGGAAAGGGCGTTAAGCCGAACCTTGCCTGTATGACTCAACTATTGCATCAGTTTCCAGAACTTTCTTTTGACTACACCCAACATCTGGTCTTGATTACAGCAATGTCATTCTTGCCCAATACATTTCATTTCAGCTCCAACCTCACACAGAACACACAGAAACATTCATTACATTTGTTTAAATCACTTCTATGCAGTTAAACATTTGTTACACAATTGATTAGAACATTTCGTTATATTATTCATTCATGTTATCTGTTTGATTATACTTCAACTTTGAATATATGCTTTGTGCTCATAGCCTGACTCTCTCTCCCTTGAATGTGTCGACATGTTACCGAGGCAGCGCTGAGAGGTCAACTCTTCTTGACACCCCCTTCTTGAGGTCTCAAGCTGCCGCATTGTGCCCCAAGTAATCCTCTAGGAACTCATCGTCGTCCTCGGCGGTGATGATGAGAACGTCGTCTTCCGGCTCGGATTCGTGTTGCCAGCTGTCGAGCACCACCAGGCCTTCCATACCTGGTGGCTGGAAATCCAGGAGGGCGTTGTCATCTTCCTCGTCATCTATGGCATCCTTCATCTGCTCGTCCAGGCTCAGGACCAGGGCCAACACATTCTGGTTCAGAATGCTGTCTGGGGAGAGGGAGGCCGGAGTAGGGACGGGGCTGGTTGCTGCTTTGTCCTCCTCCTCGCTTGGAACTATCAATCCTTCAGGGATTACCTCCACCAGCTCTCCGCAGTCCTCGTCGTATCCCCACATCCCCATTAGATTTGGTACTACTCCTGCGAGCATCGTCTGGCTACCCACGTCTCGGTGTTCCACACCCGGGATGCTTGCCGTGTCGTCGTCTTCTTCTGGAGTTGGTAGTGGATACTGCAGGGCGGGCAGGCGTGGTCCAATGACGACGAAGCGGCCATCGGTGAGGTGGGTGCTGGACACCCGGATGCCATCAGGATACGCCCATATTTTTGTGTATACTGGGCAGTATACACCATCAGCATAGAGCAGGACCTCTGGTGGGGTTCTCCCAGCGGAAGTCCACACTGGTTTTGCTTTAGCCTCTAATTCCATACAGTCGACTACATTCATCGCAGGCATATAAGGGGTACTTCCTTTGCAGAAGAGGCCGCTGGCTGCTCCTACCGGGAATTGCCCCAGGTAGCATTGGGTGCACCATAGGGCTTGGTTTACCTCCCACAGGTGCAACATTAGCTCCGGAGGAATCCCACAGCGGACACAGCAGACCTCCTCCTGAATGTTGTTGAACACAAAGACTTCATTAATCATTACATTTTCAGCGCATTTTTTACAAGCCAAGCTTTAGCAAGCAGGGGGTGGTCTTATTTTCATTCTTTTTTTAAGGCCCCCTCTCAGTATTGGAGCGCTTTGCAGAGCGCCGCAGAGCCAGAGAATGCAGCCATGGAGATGCCAACACCATTGGAGGAGGTGTTAGGCCTGGGCTTGTAGGCCTAACCCTTCTTGGAAACAAAGGCTCATACAGCATGAGCCAGGCGGCTATCCCGATTGATGATTCAGAACCCAACCAGTAGATGGCGACAGTTATGCCCCAACCTATGCCCCAAAGAGCAATGGCGCCGATCTTGTGGAGCCAACGCCCTCTTCCTCTTTCTTTCATAGCCATGGTCATGACCACGAGATACGTCAGGGCTGTAACCGCCAGAAAGGCCTCGACGATTGCCGAGACCATCTTCAGGGGGTTGTAGAAAACTGCAGCGACGTCGATTACCAGCCAGATGATCACCATTCCACCTTTTACTAGACCGCAGCGAGTAGAGTCGATGTGGATTCTCCCCAGGAGGTATGTAGCGAACCATGTCAGGGTAAGCCACAGTGATCCTCGATAGATGTTTTCAATCGCTGTTTTCAGACACCCTACAACCAGGGCCAGTATTCTTAGCGGCTGATTCATGGACCATTCGCCCATGCAACAGTAGAAGAACCATATGATCTCAAGGACCCAAAAGTCCAGGTCGGTTAAGCGAATAAATGGCCTGCATCTGCGTGCTGTGTCGGAGGAGTTCTGTAACGCTTCAGTTATACTCATTCCGAAGGTGGTCATGCCTGGAGTCACAATAGTTGTGGTGTTGGTCATACTCACTCCGAAAGTGGTCATGCCTGGGGGAGAAGTGGCGTTCATGCCGGGAGGTGCAAGGGTTGTGGTGTTGGTCATGTTGGTCATCTTGGCTTTCTTAGGTTTATTCGTTCTTATTTCAGTATGAGGCTCTTGGTTCAGGTTCCGGGTCTGCAATGGCTATGGCGCTCCAGTTGTTCACCCTTTATAGGTGGGTGGACTCCTCCTTCCTTCGTGGGAGGAGTCCCTTCTTCACTTCTCCTTTTTCCTTCAACTTCCCCTTAAAGCACGAGGCAACAGTGGCTGCTACCCCGCCCTTAATGGCGGCACAGATTATTAGGCCCAAGATGACAATTCCAATTATCATCAACAAATAAGGCCAAAGCCAGGAGAACAAACTCCCCATCCATCCCTTTATGACCGTGAATCCTTCTCCAATCTTCCCTGCCACTTCTTCCACTACGATGGTTGCGGTCCCGACTATGGAGGCGCCCGTTAGTTCGATCCAACTGCACTCGTGTTCTCGTCGGCCGCTCCCGCAACTCAGCCAGTGTTCTTCTGGCTCGTAGCATGTTCCGTTCCCGTAGAGGCGGTTAGCTCCTACCCATTCGAATCCTTTGTCTTCTTTACCCTCGCAGAGGCTTTTCCTGAAGGCGTGGCCCTCAGCTAAAAAGACTGTAGGGTCGGTTACTGGGGGAATGATTTGGCCGTTCACGTTCACTCTGTCTTTCATGCGATGGCCCAGGATTAAGTTGGTACAGCTGCTAGTCAGAGGCCCTGACCGTCTCCATTTCCCGTCTTTAGCCTTCACCCAGGTTACTTCTTGCACGTGGGTTTCATATTCTGCTCCATAGTGGGTCTGGCAATGGTCTTCCCATCCTGGCACAGACTCACAATGTCCCCCGGCCAGGCTGATGTTGCAGGTCGTGTTTCCTCGATTGCATTCCATCTTCCAGGGCCGCGGGCCCACATATGGTTCTGGTCGGCTCCAAACACCAGGCCAGATGTCTCTTTCTTTCGAGTACACTGTGGCCAGGTACTGATACTTCACCCAGTAGTTGTCGGTTTGAGTTAGACATGGCACCACCCATTCTAACACTTCATCCTTCTGTAGGCCCCACCAGGTTGAGCTGTCGTCCCGAGTGTGGGCCTCTTTCCATGCCTGCAGGGTTCCTTTGATCGTCTTGTTCGTCTTCAGGCCTGTGCAGTCATATAGCCACGTTCCCCAAGCCCGATACCACTCTTGCCAGAGTGTGCATCTCGGGGAGGCGCCGTCGGCTAGATACTCTGTTCCGTTCAGAGCGATGAACATTTTGTTGGTCACACACGTGTCAATCTTTTGGAAATCCCCTCTTGGGGCTGTCATTAAATCCTCGGGTTTCGGCAGCTTTTGTACATACATGTCGGTCGTCCTTGGTCCCAAGAGGCCGTAGCTGGCTCTGGAGTAACCCTCCGTGAAGGCTCCTTTGAAATGCTTCAGCTCGGTTATCCATATCCACGGCAGGGTGTTGTTAAGCCAGGCCTCGTGCCGGGCATTAGGTTCGGGTAGATAGATGAACTTATGAGCCTGATACTGTGGTTTGTTTACCGGAGTTATTACGAAGTAATTCTGACCTTCGCAATAAAAGAACACATTCCAGAAGCACTTATCTAGGAGAGGGAGCTTGCTGGTTTTACAGTGCTTCGTCCATTTCCTGCTCCGATTTCTCCGAAGACTGTCACTTGACTTGAATACCGGCGGCGGCTGCGGCTGCTCTTCTTTTTCCTCTGGAGCCGTCTCTGAAGCCGTTGGTTCTACTTCCTCTTCTTCTTCTTCCTTCTCCTGCGTGCCATTCACGGCTCGGCTGGTGAGGTTGTTCCGCTGGCAGTCGGTGGAGTTACCTAGAGTGGTGTTTCCTGTGGCACCTAGTGGCCTTACTTTAGCTTTAAACCGTCGTGGTTTTCGCCGCGGTTGTGTGGCCTCACAGGTGAGATTGTAGTGTCCCCAGAACATTCCTTCTGCCGGTAAAATCATCAAACACGTATCATTGCGGTGGCTCGCTGCATAGGTTACCTCGGGTTTCCAGTATCCCTCGTTCCCTTGCTCTGACCATGAGACACATGCCCATGAACAGTACCAGCCTGGGACACCGTTTTCGGGGTAGATCCAATTACACTGTGCCCGTTTTTCTTCTTGTGCTTTCTTCATCATTACCGTAATCTTCATCTCCGCTCCTAGCGTAGATACTTCATCTATTCTCCATGTCGAATTCTCTATTACCTTCTGGAATTCGCCCGCCCAGTCTGTTTCTTCACCCGTGTTGTTGAGTTTCGAATCGTTGATTTTCGAATCCCAGATAGTCATCCACGCGGTGATAGTAGCTGTCAGGTTCGGTGGCGTCCCACCCCCTTCTTGGACTTGACGGGTTGCATTAGATCCAACCTCAAGGTCCAACCAGGGCGAGGCGCGCTTCTGTCCAGCGAGTTGAGAGAGAACGATCGTTCCAGAGTCGACCGTCCAGCATGTCTGGTCGAACGTCTTTGTGGTAGTGTAGGACACCCTCACATGAGTGAGGGCCCATGGGATACTACCATAGTAGTACAGTATAGCCAGGACAAGGCATAGTCCTGTTAATACTGCTACTACTTTAGCCATTAAGCAAAGCCATAGTCGTTTTCCATTCCGAGGTCGTTCACTTGATTGGTCCAGTCGCTTGCCGGGGCGTCTTAATGAGACGGGGGTAAAGGTTGAGGATCGCCTAAATTCATGAACTCTCCCATGAAGTAGTGGGAGATCCATGGTTTCGGATTCTGCAGTGCTCTGGTCGGTAGCACCTCTGGAAGAGGAGCTAGGCATCCGGAGCTGAGGCGCGGGGGAGAGTCAGGATCGCACTGACTAATCCTGCCCTTCAGTAGCTGGTGATATAGCACCGATGGGTATCTGCCAATGGCTAAGTCCAGCCCCCGCCACACCCACTGGTAGTAGGTGACGATTAAGGAGGGGGAGCAGGGGGGGGGTGCAAAGCAACCCTCGTTCACAGCATTATTTTGCCGCAGCCATGCGTAGATCTGTCTGTCCACTGGGTCGATAAGGATCCGGACTTTGGCAAGAGATGCGTATAACGGCTGACCGTCGTCCGTCTGGAGCTCCGTTACTTTAGCCCATGCTGCCAAGGGTTCGTGAAGGTTAAGCCGGCCAAACCCCGTAGTCCGTAATCTGGAAGGAGGCAATTCCCTCATGGTCAGGCATGGGTCCGGGTTCGGTGGGCCAAGGCCTGGCAGGCGGTAATGAACCATACGCAACTCTATGTCTTGGTTCTCAATTACACAGCGCGCGCTGTTTTTCACGTGGAGCGCTATGAGACGCCGCATGACCGGGCTGGTGGTCCAGATCACATTTTCACCCAGCGAAAGATCAACATAGTCGTTTTGCAAATAATCAGCATAGTTAGGACCCCAGCGCAACTTCAACCGCAGACCCATAACTGAGATGAAAACGGTATTCAGGATCCAGGGGGATTGGTCAGGACAAGGGAGGACTGGCTGCAGCAGCCACGGATGGGTCCGATTGACTCTGTCATATTGGAGTTGCCATCCTGTGCGAAAAGCAGTCAGCAATTCCGCCTTCCCGGGTATTGACAGGTCAATCGAGCGCCTATATTCGCCATTGCTGCAGAAATAGGCGCCGGATCCACAGAGGCCTTTTCGGTAGGCAAAATCGCGTTGGGGTCTGTCCAAAAAGACATTTTCGTTCGGCAATTGCAGATATGGCCTTCTTTGTGCGAGGAGGGACTGAGAGACTATTGATAGGTCCCTGCAATCTTTGTTTGGTGGGTTTGGCAGCGACATGTTGACAAGCAAGTTCCGTTTTTTCTAGCAGCTAGACTTTTTCTAAGAGCTGTTACTGCGAGGCTTTCCACCCCGCTGCAGTTTGCGAAATGACTTCCGTGCCCAAGCGGTCAAACCTTTTGCGTCTGCGCGTGGGTTTGGAGGAGGCTCCGCCTCATCCGCTCTGGTCAGCTCCACCCCGACGGAGTACACACCGTCGAATGGAACCATCACGGTTTTCAGCGTCACCTTGACGCGCATTGTGCTGGCCTCCCATGTAGGCGTTGGCGCTCTGGTCGCCCAAGAGCCCGGTAGTTGCATAACACCGTCTCTCCGCCACCCCTCTGGGGTGACCGTGAAAATCTTACTCTTTTCTTTGGTCCTGGCACCGGTGTGGTGGAAGGCGTCCAGATCCGTGGTGTTATACTGGAGATTCGTGCCGCGAGCACCAGCCTCTGTTGGCACTGGGGCAAGCTCATGTATTGGCACATCAGGATCACAAAACACCTCTTCGATTAACACGCGCCAGGTTGTTAATTCCCAGGGCCCCATCCACCCTTCTCGCGTTACCATTGCCAAGCGGCAATCGGGTAAGGATGCAGCAGTGGCTGCGTAGCCTGGGTCATCAGGGCTGCGATAGACCCTGAAGGCCCCCGGGATCTGTATGGAAGACAGGGGTGGGTTGGCAACCTCGGCCTGGCCTGGGCTGTATGGCCAGTTCCTTTCCACCGACTCCCACCAGGATCTCATGGGGACAGCACTGTTTCCACTTGCTTCGTGTGGATCGCCGTCGAGTGGGCTCATAGCTGGCGCCGAGGGTCCTCCAGTCTCCTTGTGTGATAGATCAACAGGAGCGGCAGCACCCTCACCTTCCCACAAGGCGGGTGCCAGGGTTTGTATTGGCTGAAGAAACTTTCTCACCTGCCATCCGTCGGCTGCTCCAGCTTGCACCAGCAGGCCATTCAGCTGGAGTACGGAGCAAGACGCACAGAGGAGCAGCCTGTGTCCATCCCATTGGCAGACACAGTCCTTAAAGTTCAGCTTTGTCCCCCGCAGATCCCACTGGATGACGAAGTGCAACCTTGGTAAAAGCGCGATACGACAAAAACCGCACACATATGCATCCAAAACCTTCACTGGTTTGTGGGTCATACGGTCAAATTCCTTTCTTCGTCCAGAGACCCGGTGTGGTTTCTTGTTTCCGGGTCCCTGCCATGTGAGGTTAAGGGTGGTCGGCAGCAGGCAGACCACACAATCATTCTTGATTTCCTTCCATGTTAAGACTTCATTCTCTTCTGAGAGAAAGCCCTTTTTTGCATACTCCAACTTCTTCATGGCTCTTCCTGCCCAGAGCCCCGTAGTACTCCTTCTCATGTTAACCACCCCTTTGACATTGGCCACTCTGACAAAGGGTGGTAAAGCTTGTATGTTGGTGGCCATTCTTGAGTTCCTGGTTTTCTCCTAGTACGGAACTGGCTTCAGCTGCCCTACTCCTTGGATTCCTTTCTTCTTGAGCTGAACAGTATTACTGTCCAAAATCTTGACAATTATGTCTGATTTATCGTACTTGGCTTTGACTGCAGAGTTAGAAGCACCGACCTGAGCCTTGATCCAGACGCGCTGTCCTACTCGAAGTGGCACCTTTTGCGCAAGCTTGGGCTCTTTGTCTTCTGAGCCCCGCCCCACTTCCTGTGATGTGAAGGGGCGGCGCATCAGCTCCTCCGCAGGGGAGGGCCTGTCACTTCGGTAGCGGTCATTCAGGGTTTTGGCGATTTCCAGGGTCTTAGTGCTCCATTCTCTCGAGTTGGCATTTTTCCCAATCCAACTTTTCACCAAGCCAATGGTCCTTTCCACCACCCCGTTAGCCTGGGGGGTGTATGGGGGAGAGTAGATCCTCATTACCCCATGCTGTTGGCACCACTGGTCCACTTTTGCGTTGCGAAAATGCGTTCCGTTGTCAGTCCTGAGCTCTTTAGGCAATCCTAAGTAGCCACAGACTTGGTCCAGCATGCTAACAACACTGTTGCCATTAGCTTTTCTTACTGCTTTTGTGGTTACATACCCTGACATGGAGTCCACAAGCACCAACAGGTACTTTTCTCCACATTTACCCGGTACCCCTAAGGGTCCTGCCACATCCATGCAGATAGAACCCCAGGGTACGGTACTTTTAATGGTGAGTCCTCCCACTCTTTGTCCTCTCCTTCCTGCGTTGTATCGACCACACAACTCACAGTCTTGAAGGATTCTGCGGACCTCTTTTTCAGGAATCCAGAGTCGCTGCTTTTCCAGTTCCCTTCGTGTTGGAACGGTGCCTGCATGTCCAAGTGCTCCATGCACTGCTTGCACCACCTCCTTCACGTTCTCTTCTGGGACTACCCGTCCTTTGGGCAAATCTTCCCACTTCTCGATCCCAACAAAGACAATTTGTCTCATCTGGACGAAACGATCCACTTCTTCGTTTCCTTGCCAATGAGTTCCTGCTCGCGTGTGGGCCCTCTGGTGCACCACTTCGAGCTCCATTGTTAGCCGCAATTCGGCTATTTTTCTCCATAGGTTTTCGTGAGCTACTTTCTTGTTTTTAGCACTCTCAAAACCATTTTCTTCCCATATGGACAGGTCTTCGTTAAGGGCCTGAGCACAGTAATAACTATCAGTTATGACTCTAGCTCTTTTCACCTTTCTTCGCTCCAACTCGAGCAAACCTTCCAATATTGCTGTCACTTCCCCGGTCTGAGCACTGCCGGGGATTTGGCCTCGTTGTCTGAAGCGCTCCTTCTCATTGTGCTTGAGAATGAAGCCCCAGTAGGCCTTGTCGTCTTGTCCTTTTCGCGAGCCGTCGGTGTATAGAGTCCACTCTATCGGTTCGGCTGGCTTCTCGGCCTGAGTCGCCTTTTTCTTACTCACGGGTTGTGCAGGGCCGATTTCGAGGTCTGGGTCCAGCAGGATGTCTTCCCAACGTCCCCACCTCGCGTTCGTCGCCTTCGTGCTCTCTACCGTGGCTTTTCTTAGGAATCGATGGACCTGGCTTTGCGTGAGGACCCTGATGCCCTGCCCTTGAGCCAGGTCTTTCAGGGTGCTCCAATACCTTGCCAGAACTGCCAACTCCTTCTCTTCTGCTGGATATTTCTTTTCCACGGAGGACAGGGTGTAGCTCCACAAAGTGACTATTCCCCCGCCCTCATTGCACACTTTTACCACTGCGTCGTCGTCGTTGCAACTGACCTCTGCCACCAGCTTGGTTGTAAGGCTTCGTGGCTCCAGCCGCAAAGCGTCTTTAATGGCTGTCTGGAGGTTTTCCAAATTGTTTTGATCCGTTGCGGTCCATTCCCACTTCTTGTGGGCATCTTCTGGTTTTTCTTTGCGTAGTTTTACATACAGTGGTTTTGCATGCTTCTGGTAGCTAGGGACATGGTCCCTAACATAGTTGCAGAGTCCCAGTACTCTCTGTAGTTCGTTCAGCGAGGTTGGTGGGTCGATCTGCTCCACTTTATCCCGGAATCCGTCCGAGAGTCCCAGGTCGTTGGAGACCTGGAATCCCAGGTAGTTCACTTGGAATCGTCCAAATTGGCATTTTTTCAGATTCAATTTCAAGCCTGCTGCTGTTAGTCGTTCTACGACTTGTCTCAATTTTTGCAGATGTTCTTCTTCGGTGTCATCCGCAATGAATACATCATCGATGTAGATTGTTGTCTCTAGGCCGTCAAGTATATCCATTACGGCCGACTGGAAAACATTCGGAGAGTTTTTGTAGCCTTGCGGTAGCCGTTCCCAGACGTACGCTTTACCTTTGTGGGTGAACGCTGTCTTGCCTTGGGAGGCTTTGGCTAGCCTCAACGAGAAAAATCCGTTTGCCAGATCTATGCAGGATTTGTACCTTTTCAGTCTTAGTGTCTTCAGCGTCCCTTGTGGGTTGATCAGGCTGGCGCGGTTGGCGACAGTCCTGCGGTTGAGGGCCTTAAAGTTGATAACAGGTCTCCATCCTCCTCCCGATGACTCAGGCTTCTTGACTGCCTGTATTGGGCTGTTTGTGATGGGATTTGGCTCCTCTCGCACCACTCCTAGTTCGCTGAGCTCCGTGACTATCAGGTCCATTTCTGCAACGGCCCCTGGATTCAGGGGGTATTGGCGGACGGGCGGGTGTACACCCCCTTCTATGGTGTGGGTGTACTTCGCACCCATGTCTCCACAGTCATTTTTGAACCTAGCCACTCCGGCTTTGGAAAGTATGTCTTCTAGCGTTTCTTTTCCCTCCGGAGAAAGGTCGCTGTCTTCGATTTGTTGCTTGGTCACTTCTGGAATGTTCACTGGTTTGTACCACTCCGGTGATAATGATCCCATCTGGATTAGTTTTGCCCCGAGGACTCTGAGTCGCTGTTGTATTGGGGTTCGATTTCCTGGGCTGCTATGCAGCTCTTTTAAGTCTGTTATTGTCATTAAATTGTAGGGTCCTAGAGCCCATACAACTCCTTTCCAGACGCCAAACGGAATCTTTTTGATGGTTCCGTCGGCTAGTTGAACGGTCAGGTGTCCTTTTGTTTCAAGGCATTTGCGGGTCATCGACACTTCTGCACCAGTATCTACCTGATAGGGGATTCCATCCACGTCGGTGTATATGTCGTCCCCCACCCAATAGGCATGATCCACTGTGACCCGCGCCCGCTTAGCCATTACTTTCTCTGCCCTTCGCTCCCAGCTTCCAGGCGGGAGGCACGAAGGGCCTGTTTCTGTTCTGTCGTCAGCTTGTTGTAATCCTCGGAAGAGAGAAAACCGCTCTTGTTGGCTGGCGGGGGCCGTGGCCCCTCCTGTTGTTGATCCGGCTGGGCCCTGTGGTAAACGCCCTGCCTCTGGAAGCCTTCTTGCCTTGGAGCTTGCTGCTCCCTCTGGCTTCCTTGTGGACCCCGCTGAGGTCCTTGCTCTCGCGGGTAGCCTTGGTAGCCTTGAGAACCCCTCCGGAATCCTGGCTCACGCTCGTAGTTTTGTGGACTCCTCTGGAATCCTCCCGACTGCCTTCTCTGTGTCTGTGAAGGACCGGGTCCCTCGGTGGGCCTTGCGTTGTCATACGAGGGCCTGGGAGCCGGCGGCTTCGGCTGGTTTCCTTTTTCTCTTTTCTCTTCCAAGAGTTTTTTCTTCAAATCCCACTTTCTTACTGTTTCTTGGATTTGTTCGGTGGTACTTTTGCTGATGTTTAGGGTCACAAAATCGATGTCATTCATTAGGCCCTTGGTCAGCTTCCTAAGGACTTGCACACTTCTTTCCGGCGGAATCGCCTGTCGCAAGGCGTACCATGCCTGGGTGAGAGTTTGCCCTTTGTCTAAGCTTTTTCTTGCCTTGTCGATGTGTGACTCCTCGTCTTCACAGTCTTCCAACACTAATCTTCGGTAGTGCTGTTCCGCGGTTTCTTCGGGACCCATCGGTTGGTCCGTCACATGAGCCAGCCACAATCTTTTCGCCTCATCGTTTGTGGAGCTAGCTTTTACCATAAGCCATTTCTGCGTCAGATATTCTTGCACCGATTCTTTTGGGTCTCGGTTTGTCACCATCGCCTTGATCTTTTTGAACTCACCAAAGCTCTGGGTGGAAGCCCGCATCTTTGTTATGCAGTCATTTTCTTCAGCGGTGGCGAGGCAGCTGCTTCGTGCGAGGCTCTGCCCTGGAGGTGGTTGTTCGTCCTCGCTGCCCGAGATGTCTTGCCTCCGCGCTTTATCTTCCTCCGCTGCCAGCTTGTAGGCTGCTTTCTTCAGGCGTCGCAACATGACGTCGTACACGATTGTCACAAAGCCTGTGCGAAAGTTACCCGTCAGCTCCGTGGCTGTTGCGAGGGAGCCGTAGGTCGGGGTCATTAGAAAATTCGCCCATTCTCTTTTTGTCGCGTAGACCATTGTTCCTTTCATTCCTTCGAGGTCGTGCAGCCATATTTCTGGAACATCATAATTTGTTTGACCGACCTCTGGAGCATAGGCTTTTCTTCCGTCTTTGGTGGTCATGGGCCCGTAACGATCGTCTCGGGGGAATTTCAGCGAAGCCGTGCACACTGAAACTAGGGGCAGCGCGTTCTTCTTGCCTTTTCTGCTTCCTATTCTCAGGTCGGTCATTCCTCCCGGAGCCTCGTATTCGATGGAGGTCAGGCTTGGCGCTGTTTCTTCTTCATCTGAACTTACATCTGCGGCTTCTTCCTGCGCCTCTCGTTCTGGTTCTGCTGACGGCGAAGCCGGCTGAACTGGTTCTGGCGTTCTTTGTGGAGCCCTGGGACTTTCCCTGCTCCCGCCTGGACTTTCGAACCTTATCATGTGCGCTTCTCCGCCTCCGGAGTAGCTCATTGTCTGCACGCCGACGGACTCTGCTGGGCTGGGGATCCCCCGTGGAGGTTTGGTTGGCACGGGGGTTTCCTCTTCTGTCTGCACCGCTACTGTCCGGGGAGAGGGGATTGGAGTTCTTCTTTCCTTTTGTGGTTTTTCCTGGCTTGAGCTGACCTCTGGACGTCGCTCCTCCCGTCCTGAGGGACCGGGTGTTGATTCCTGGTAGCTCCTCCGCTCGGTCCTGGTTTCTTTCTTCAATCTTACTGATTGCGGGAGCCGTGGCAGAACTGCTTTCGCAACTGGGGCGTTCTCGTCCTTGTATTCCGGCGGTCCTGCCCTCCAGTTGTTTGGCCCCTCCGTTTTGAAGAGGGGTCTCAGTATTCTCTCTTTTCTCTCTTGGTATTGGGCCACCGAGGTGACTATCACCAACTCGCGGATGTTGTTCCACCCGTGGGGAGCGTTCATCAGGAGGTGCAGAATCCTCATTGCCGCTTCTTCTGCTACCTCCCATGGTAGGTTGCCGGACCTGGCGCCGTCGTTACATATAACGACTCTTTTGAAGGACAATTCGCTTGCTCGGGTGACACCTTTTTCTAATGCCTCCTCTATGCTGTCCCGATAGGCGTCTTGATCTTCGCCATCCTCATATCCTTCGATCGGTACGTGTAGCACCGCATAATGTCTTGATTCTCCGCCGCTCGTAACCACCACCTCCTCCTGTCTTTGTCTGCATCCCGGGAGGCGCACCTCAAGTTCTTCTTTGTAGAGGCTGCCTGCCTCTCTTACCAGATTCTTTCTGAACCGGGAGATATGAGGCTTTAGATGTGAGTTGGTTAAGACAACCAGTCCATGGCTGTCTATGTCCCAAGGCTCTCCGAAGTGGTTATATGCGGTTAACCCTGTCTGGTTCGCATATTTCTTGGTCCCCTCGGGCATCTTTTTCAACTTTTGAAGATGCTCTTCTGGGTTCGGGGAGTGAACATGTCTGGTCTTACCCCTAGCTTTCTGGGGCCGCCTCGGCTCTGGGCCGTTGTAGTCCTTCAGGATCGTGCGTACTGCAGTGGCGGCGGGAGTCCCGGATCCCATGGAGGGCGGGAGCAGTTGGTACTCGGCGCTCCTATCCAGCGTTGAGTCGTCCCTCGGTTCGTCCTCCTCTGAGATCTCCCCGTTGCTGCCGCTATCCTGTTTGTCCCCTATGTCGGATTCCGAGGACACCCCCGTGGAGGAGTCCGTGTGCACCGAGGTCCCTTGGGCGCTGAGCTGATCTTCGTGGGTTTCCTCAGTATATTCTAGGTTGGTGGCTATGTATGCCGCTATTGCGTCTTGCTCTTTTTTATTTTCTTTATAGCGGGCGGTGGCTATCACTTTCTGTTTTATAGTCACTGCCCCCGCTCCGATTTCTGCGGCGAGCATCTTCACGACTGAGTCATATTCTTTTGACGGGCTAATAATGGTGACTATTTTTCCTTTAATAACCCTCATTACTACTAGCCACCATTGTAGCCACTCTCCCACTTTCTTCTTGCCTGAGGGGGGTCCTTCACACCCTACCACTGCCGCCACCATTCCGGACTTATGGGTGAGGGGAGCAAGATAACCCCCCTCCCTTTCGCAATTCTTTTTTACTTCTTCTCCCACCTTCGCTCTATCTGCTTCTTCATGCAGCACGATTAGGTGTTGTTGAATTGATTTGTCCCAGGTGTCCCATCCTCTGCCATTCAGGATGATCTGATGTTGGACGTTGCTTCTGCCTCTTGGAGCCGGTGTCGGTGTCTGTACTCCCGATGTCGCTCCGTGTGGTCCAGCGTCGTCCGTCTGCTGGTCCGGGCTGTCGTCTACTGCCTGGTCCGGGGTCGATGGCGCTGGCTCGCTCTGCTGAGGCGTCGCCGTCTGCGGGCTGCCTCCGTCGCCGTCGCCGTCGGGTCCTCTCTGCTGTCCGGTGGCGCTTCCTCCATCAGGGCCGTTGGCTCGTACCGCTGGGTCGCCTCCGCCGCTATCGGATCCTCCGGGCGATTCTTCCATCTTGGACTTTGTCTTTGTCTTTGTTGTCTCGAGTCGCCTTCCTCCCAAAGCCTCTCGTCGCGCGTTGAGGAAGGGATGGGATCAGGCTCTGGTCCCTCTACAGGTCGGGCGAGTCTGGTCGATGCTCCCCGTCGCCTGCGGATTCTCCTGTGTTGGCCTGTAAATACCACACACAGCTTCGATTCGTGGATGTCTTCGCAATCGGACTTCTTCGAGGCTTGGGCAGCTTTACTTTCTACCCCAACGCCTCACCTCAGGTCTTTTCGTACACGAACGACAGCCTCTCTTTGCTGCCGGGGTTCTTCTTTTGGACTCAACGTACTCCTTTTCCGTCGAGCCCCACGTTGTGGGCGCCACGTGTTAGATCCTGGGTACTTCTGGCCCGATACGGGGCTAATTACTGACTCAGCTCTCTATTAAAAGATTCTCGAGCTGGTGTTCTGGCGAGGGAACTCGCCTGGCTCCGCTAACTGCCGTTACTCCCGACGTCTACCCTGCTTCCTCCGGTCAGAGCGCGCTCGGCCGAGAGACCAGTCCTGGCCCCGGGCGCTCACACCAGTCGCGTCGGTTATGGCAGCTTCCCTCTTATGGATCCGTGCTCTTGGTAAATGCCAGGTTAGGTTTTAACGGCTAGGATTAATTCTTGCTAAAACCGTAAGGGATTGTTCAGTGGATTCGGTCTCTAGGATAACCTTTCAGAACTCAGTTGTTAGACATACAATAGCTTTAACTTTTTACTGTCACGAGGAACTTATTACTACTTCGGCAAATTAATGCACTTGAGGATTTCACTTTAAATGCAGATTAGATATTTATTGCAGGTTATTTTTAGTTAGTTTGCAGGGGTTACAGCTACAGCTCACATAAAATGTCTCTACACATGATTAGTCAATTATATTATCTTCTTCGATTATACTCATTAGTTTTAGTCGCCGAGACGGCTCGGTTGGAGCTGGATGTCCAATGGTGCGATGAAAAGAGTTCTTTTGGAGTTGTTAGGAGCGAAGGTCTGGCCAGACCCTCGGTCCTCCCGCTCCGCAACGGAGCCCGTTCAGCTGTTCTCAAAACTCAGTACAAAGTCTTTCTCAGGCAGCTGCGGCTTTCTCAGTTGTCCAGATGTTAAGAGGCGAGCGGTGGGGAGA
>NC_136636.1:729929-817429 GCF_949748355.1 Melanostigma gelatinosum
CAGAGACATGTTGTTCATTATTCAGTTCAGACCAGGAGACCACCTCCGGTTCTTTACGTGAAGTCAGAGCTTCACGTGTTAAAGCTGCATTCTCTCTAGTGTCCACCAGGGGGCGACTCATCTGGTTGTATAGAAGTCTGTAGAAAATGACTCTACTTCTCTCTTGATTTATTACCTCAGTAAACATTGTAAACATGAGTTTATGTCTCAATCTCTAGTTTCAAGTCTTCTTCAATACAGCATGATGTTCATTTAGTACATTATGGTCCATTTAGAGTCACACAGACCATAAAGCAGGGGATGCTTTAGGGCGGGGCTACAGTGATTGACAGGTCTCTACCAGACCATAAAGCAGGGGATGCTTTAGGGCGGGGCTACACGCTGATTGACAGGTCTCTAATAGACCCTAAAGCAGGGGATGCTTTAGGGCGGGGCTACACGCTGATTGACAGACAAGAGAAGTGAAGGAACGCGTTGTTCTTCACCTGCAACAGAAACAGAAGACGAAAGCTCATGTCGAGGTTATAAACCACATCAGTCATCATTTTGATCTGGTTCCTCAGAGATTTATACTTATTATTATAAACTAAATGAAGAAAATATCACAGATTAAATAATCAAGTCAATGGATGGACATTAATACTTCACATTTACTCTTCTTCTCTAACATTTCATCCAAAAAGCATCTGATTGAAACCGTGTCCGTGATAAATATATTTTACAGTCAAATGTCTTCAATGCACGCACACACACACACACACACACACACACACACACACACACACACACACTCCTTAGCTAAATGTGTGTGTGTCATGCAGCCATTGACCTGTGTGCTGAGGAGAAACACGACTGTGAGCAGATCTGCGTCAGCGCTCCGGGCGTCTTCACCTGCGACTGCAACAAAGGATTCAAACTGAACAGAGACAAGAAGACCTGCACGAGTCAGTGAAGTTGTTCTCAAGGTTCCTCGTGTTGTTTCAGTAACGTCTGCACATCTTTAAGGGTCACAGTGAGGAGGACCAGGTGTTTGACTCACACCAGTTAGTGTGTGTGTGTGTGTGTGTGTGTGTGCGTGTAGACATGGACCTGTGTAACACCGTGGAGCACCGCTGTGACCACCAGTGTGTGAGCGCTCCAGGATCGTACCACTGCGTCTGTCCAGAGGGTCAGCTGCTGCAGGACGACGGAACGAGCTGCGGCAGTGAGTCCAACTCTGAGAAATGAAGATGGAAGTCATGTGACTGATCAGATCCACTGCTGCTCAGACCGGGTTACAGACCGCACACTCAGATAACGTTCATCATCCTCAGACTGGTGCAGTCCAATGGAACCTTTAATACATCACACATGAACCCTCTTCAGATCAAACACAGACTCTGGTAACAACGGAATCACATCACAATGTGCAGCATCATAGATTTTGCAAAATTAAGAAACATTTTTGATCTGGCAGACTTTGTGGTTAAAGAACATTTTACAGCTGGAAAGTAACAGACGCACGTTTCTGAATGTTTTGTTTTACTAATCGCCGATGTAACAAACTCATATCTGAGTTCATGTCACGCAGATGGACAGGATGAAGGGATCTGTAACATAAATAATATCTGTGAACTTTAATATTCTCGTCTCTCTTCCAGCCTGTAAATCAGCCAACATCGACCTGGTGTTTGTGATCGACGGCTCCAAGAGCGTTCGCCCACAAAACTTTGAGCTGGTGAAGAAGTTTGTGAACCAGGTGAGACTCAAACAAAGAAAGTCAAGTCTTATCATGTCTCTGCAAGATCAAGCAGTTCATTCACAGAACACTTCTGATCAAAGGTTGATCTGGATCACCAGCTGATCAATAGTGCTAACATGCTAACATACTAACATGCTGCTCCCTAACAGATTAAGGAAAGGCATCAGTCACAGACCCCCAAACAGGAGACAACCTCCGGTTCTTTACGTGAAGCCGATGCTTCACGTGTTAAAGCTGCATTCTCTCTAGTGACCACCAGGGGGCGACTCCTCTGGTTGTATAGAAGTCTATAGAAAATGACTCTACTTCTCTCTTGATTTATTACCTCAGTAAACATTGTAAACATGAGTTTATGTCTCAATCTCTAGTTTCAAGTCTTCTTCAATACAGCATGATGTTCATTTAGTACATTATGGTCCATTTAGAGTCACACAGACCATAAAGCAGGGGATGCTTTAGGGCGGGGCTTACAGTGATTGACAGGTCGACACCAGAGACGTATACGGCGTCTCTACGTCACTCCTCAGTCCAGATATGGTCACTTCCTGTTCACTGGTTGATAAAGAAATAAGATGGCGACGGACAAAATGCTGAACTTGAGGCTTCAAAACATCCACAAACCATGACGACGTCCACTTCTTATATTCATAATTTCATCTCAAATATTCAGCAACAGACGTCAGAGCGTTCGTTTGTTTTAGCTCACATGAAGTGACAATGTGAATATTTTCCATTTAAAAGGCAGGAATGAACATAAACATAAGCTCTTTTCTTCTTCCTCTTCCTCCTCCTCCTCCTCCTCCAGGTGGTGGACTCTCTGGACGTGTCGGCTCACGGTACCAGGGTCGGTCTGGTCCAGTACTCCAGCCGGGTCCGGACAGAGTTCCCTCTCAACATGTACCACAGCGCTGACGAGATCAAAGCTGCCGTGATGAAGGTGAAGCTGGTTTTAAATGAAGTGTTCAGTGTTTAAATCTCTGAAACATTCGGTTTAGAGACCGGAGGAGACTCTCCGACAGTCGGATCCTTTTAAAGGAGGAAACAGTGTAAATCATAATGATGAGATGGATCCTGGAGGAGCACATTGCTATCTGTTGCTGTCCTCTGTAGGTGGACTACATGGAGAAAGGCACCATGACGGGTCTGGCCCTGAAACACATGCTGGAGACCAGCTTCTCAGAGGCCGAGGGCGCTCGACCCGCCGGCCGCAACATCCCCCGAATCGGACTGGTGTTCACGGACGGACGCTCGCAGGACGACATCACGGAGTTCGCCAAGAAGGCCAAAGAAGCCGGTGAGACTCGGGACCAGGTCTACAGTCTGTCTCCTGCAGACCCCCTGTTACAGGTGTTTGTCTGTGTGTGTTTGCAGGTATCACCATGTACGCGGTGGGTGTTGGGAAAGCTGTGGAGGACGAGCTTCGTGAGATCGCGTCGGAGCCTGTGGAGAAACATTTCTACTACACCGCCGACTTCACTGCCATCAGCACCATCGCTGAGAACCTCAAACTCAACGTGTGCCCAGGTACCAGACCCAGGACCGGACCACTTTACCTCATTTAGTTTAGACCAGGTACCAGACCCAGGACCGGACTACTTTACCTCATTTAGTTTAGACCAGGTACCAGACCCAGGACCGGACCACTTTACCTCATTTAGTTTAGACCAGGTACCAGACCCAGGACCGGACTACTTTACCTCATTTAGCTTAGACCAGGTACCAGACCCAGGACCGGACCACTTTACCTCATTTAGCTTAGACCAGGTACCAGACCCAGGACCGGACCACTTTACCTCATTTAGCTTAGACCAGGTACCAGACCCAGGACCGGACCACTTTACCTCTCATTTAGTTTAGACCAGGTACCAGACCCAGGACCGGACCACTTTACCTCATTTAGCTTAGACCAGGTACCAGACCCAGGACCGGACTACTTTACCTCATTTAGTTTAGACCAGGTACCAGACCCAGGACCGGACCACTTTACCTCTCATTTAGTTTAGACCAGGTACCAGACCCAGGACCGGACCACTTTACCTCATTTAGCTTAGACCAGGTACCAGACCCAGGACCGGACCACTTTACCTCATTTAGCTTAGACCAGGTACCAGACCCAGGACCGGACTACTTTACCTCATTTAGTTTAGACCAGGTACCAGACCCAGGACCGGACCACTTTACCTCATTTAGTTTAGACCAGGTACCAGACCCAGGACCGGACCACTTTACCTCATTTAGCTTAGACCAGGTACCAGACCCAGGACCGGACTACTTTACCTCATTTAGTTTAGACCAGGTACCAGACCCAGGACCGGACTACTTTACCTCTCATTTAGTTTAGACCAGGTACCAGACCCAGGACCGGACTACTTTACCTCTCATTTAGCTTAGACCAGGTACCAGACCCAGGACCGGACTACTTTACCTCATTTAGTTTAGACCAGGTACCAGACCCAGGACCGGACCACTTTACCTCATTTAGTTTAGACCAGGTACCAGACCCAGGGCCGGACCACTTTACCTCATTTAGCTTAGACCAGGTACCAGACCCAGGACCGGACCACTTTACCTCATTTAGTTTAGACCAGGTACCAGACCCAGGACCGGACCACTTTACCTCATTTAGTTTAGACCAGGTACCAGACCCAGGACCGGACCACTTTACCTCATTTAGCTTAGACCAGGTACCAGACCCAGGACCGGACCACTTTACCTCATTTAGTTTAGACCAGGTACCAGACCCAGGACTGGACCACTTTACCTCATTTAGCTTAGACCAGGTACCAGACCCAGGACCGGACCACTTTACCTCTCATTTAGTTTAGACCAGGTACCAGACCCAGGACCGGACTACTTTACCTCATTTAGTTTAGACCAGGTACCAGACCCAGGACCGGACTACTTTACCTCATTTAGTTTAGACCAGGTACCAGACCCAGGACCGGACTACTTTACCTCATTTAGTTTAGACCAGGTACCAGACCCAGGACCGGACCACTTTACCTCTCATTTAGTTTAGACCAGGTACCAGACCCAGGACCGGACTACTTTACCTCATTTAGTTTAGACCAGGTACCAGACCCAGGACCGGACTACTTTACCTCATTTAGTTTAGACCAGGTACCAGACCCAGGACCGGACTACTTTACCTCATTTAGTTTAGACCAGGTACCAGACCCAGGACCGGACCACTTTACCTCTCATTTAGTTTAGACCAGGTACCAGACCCAGGACCGGACCACTTTACCTCTCATTTAGTTTAGACCAGGTACCAGACCCAGGACCGGACTACTTTACCTCATTTAGTTTAGACCAGGTACCAGACCCAGGACCGGACTACTTTACCTCATTTAGTTTAGACCAGGTACCAGACCCAGGACCGGACCACTTTACCTCATTTAGTTTAGACCAGGTACCAGACCCAGGACCGGACCACTTTACCTCTCATTTAGTTTAGACCAGGTACCAGACCCAGGACCGGACCACTTTACCTCATTTAGTTTAGACCAGGTACCAGACCCAGGACCGGACCACTTTACCTCATTTAGCTTAGACCAGGTACCAGACCCAGGACCGGACTACTTTACCTCATTTAGTTTAGACCAGGTACCAGACCCAGGACCGGACCACTTTACCTCATTTAGCTTAGACCAGGTACCAGACCCAGGACCGGACCACTTTACCTCATTTAGCTTAGACCAGGTACCAGACCCAGGACCGGACTACTTTACCTCTCATTTAGTTTAGACCAGGTACCAGACCCAGGACCGGACTACTTTACCTCTCATTTAGTTTAGACCAGGTACCAGACCCAGGACCGGACTACTTTACCTCTCATTTAGCTTAGACCAGGTACCAGACCCAGGACCGGACTACTTTACTTCATTTAGTTTAGACCAGGTACCAGACCCAGGACCGGACCACTTTACCTCATTTAGTTTAGACCAGGTACCAGACCCAGGACCGGACTACTTTACCTCTCATTTAGTTTAGACCAGGTACCAGACCCAGGACCGGACTACTTTACCTCTCATTTAGCTTAGACCAGGTACCAGACCCAGGACCGGACTACTTTACTTCATTTAGTTTAGACCAGGTACCAGACCCAGGACCGGACTACTTTACTTCATTTAGTTTAGACCAGGTACCAGACCCAGGATCGGACCACTTTACCTCATTTAGCTTAGACCAGGTACCAGACCCAGGACCGGACCACTTTACCTCATTTAGCTTAGACCAGGTACCAGACCCATAATGTCATGATGGCATGATGTCATGATGTCCTGCTCTTTGGCTCCCTCTGCTGACAGAAGTACAGCAATAAGTAAATATCCTCAAGAATAAATGATCAAACATCAACACATGAAGAAAGGTTGTTATGCTGCGTTCACACCGGTCGCGTTGATTTTTTGACGCGCGTCGAGATTACATACAAAGTCTCTGCACAGACGCGATGAGACTGTCGCGCCGCGATTTTGCGATGGCGCGGCGCGTTGGACGCGTTATTGCAGTGCGGTGGACGCGTTGGACGCCGCAAAATCGCCAACGCGCGAGTTGAAATTTTTCAGCTTCAGCGACATAATCGCGTGACGCTGTGGCGCGATAGCCTATCAGCGTTGAGTTGCTCCCCCTGTCATCACTGGCTTCCTGCCGCTGTTGAATCAGGAAATAAATCCTGTAGCCGTCTGTGTTCACCCAGAGCTCTACGATACCTCATATCAACAGAGACCGGACCAAACTATGTGTATGCATGTGTGTGTGTGTAAACCATACGGTACAAACAATGAATAGACGCCGTATTTACGTCTACGTGACGTTATTGAGTGCCGGTGGAGCTGCTACGATGTTAGCATAGCCTAGCACCGATCCATCAGAGCTCCATTGAGAAGACCAGTAACCTACAAATCGGCATCATTACGTAGTTATTTCGGAGTCCCTTTTTGTCGGTTTATTGCCGTTGAATCACAGTGAATCCAGTGAATCACACACTGTATCCAGTGAATACAGCTCGATACAATCCACGGAGCTCCTCTGAACAATGTTATGAACCAGACATGACGGCGTTTGGCATTCCGACGTTTGAGGGACTTCCACACCACGTACAAAGCAGCAATTGTCCTTATTCCTTTCACGGTTGACAGCGGAAAGAAATGGCGGCCAGTGAACGGCTTCCAGGACGATAAACCACGCCCCCTCTCCGGCGCTACGAGATTTTGCGGCGTTTGGTATGAACACGACCGGCGGCGCGTTGGACGCGATTGTGCAGTGCTTCAAAAAATCAACGCGACCGGTGTGAACGCAGCATTACACAGAGGGTGAACTTGTTGTTTTGACAGTTTTGAGTCGGTCCAAGTTCAAAGTGCAGCACTGCATCGTGTGACATGATGAACGAACACCTGCACCTGAAAGACATGATGTGTTGATGTGTTGTGTTCCTGCAGAGGAGAGTCAGGGAGAGATCGAAGTGAAGGACCCGTGTGCCTGTGAGAGTCTGGTGGAGTTCCAGCAGGCCGCCATGAGCAGCCTGGAGCAGCTCACCAACAAACATATCCTTCTTTTAAACAAACACGAATGAACTCACATCATCTGGAGGCCTCGCTGACGGACCAGCATCCGGTTCATGATCTGGATCTGAGGTGAGAGACAGGAAGGAAGCTCCTCTGTAGGTTCCTCTCGATGAGTGACAGAGAATATGAGACGTTAAAGGAACAGTGTAACGTTTAGGAGGATCTGAAGACATGAACAGGGACGTGCCATCATGAAAAGTAAAAAACAAATAATGATAAAACAAAATGCAAATGAATATGTATCTACTGATCTGTGCTATAAATGTTATTTCTGTATCATTCCCATCATTTCAAGCATTTTTGTAATCAAAATCCCTGAATTTGCACATTTCAAACAGAAGAGATGCGAGGCAGCGACGAGCTTTGCCTCACATTGAGCAATCCCTCACACACTCAATCCCTCACACACTCAATCCCTCACACTCAATCCCTCACACACTCAATCCCTCACACACTCAATCCCTCACACACTCAATGCCTCACACTCAATCCCTCACACACTCAATGCCTCACACACTCAATCCCTCACACACTCAATGCCTCACACTCAATCCCTCACACACTCAATCCCTCACACACTCAATCCCTCACACATTCAATCCCTCACACTCAATCCCTCACAAACTCAATGCCTCACACTCAATCCCTCACACACTCAATCCCTCACACACTCAATGCCTCACACTCAATCCCTCACACACTCAATCCCTCACACACTCAATGCCTCACACTCAATCCCTCACACACTCAATCCCTCACAAACTCAATCCCTCACACTCAATCCATCACACACTCAATCCCTCACACACTCAATCCCTCACACACTCAATCCCTCACACTCAATCCCTCACACACTCAATCCCTCACACTCAATCCCTCACACTCAATCCCTCACACTCAATCCCTCACACACTCAATCCCTCACACACTGGATTGAGCGCGCAAATGCACAGAAATGCTTGAAATGATGGGAATCATACAATCATACCTCCGCTGACCGCACGTCCCTGGTTGACACTATATGTCCTTTGCTTCCAGGGAACAGGTCAACAGGTCATGTGTATTTCACCTTATGTGTAGAACATATTCAGTCTTGCTGATCTGACAGAAAGCACAGAGGTGAGGCAATGAAGGGGGCGTGAGAGAGTTCCATTACTCTTCTTCTACACTTCTCTTCTTCTTCTTCTTCTTCTATTTTGCTTTGTCCGCAAACATTGAAGATTAAATATCTAAGCTTTAACAATTCTCAAAAAACAGGAAAATATGACCAAATCAACAGCAATCCAGCGTCGGTAAAGTAACCTTGCATGTGTTTGTTCTCTTTATGAATCACGCACCTGGTGCATTCAAATATGTACCTTACCTGTGTGTCTGTGTGTGTGTGTGCGTGTGTGTGTGTAAAGAATGCTGATATGAAATATGAGCTTGTAAAGTTAATTTATGTTGATTCATTTAAACTGTGCTAAGTGTTCGCTAGCGTACAGCTCATGGTGTGCTAAGCTAATGTTAGCACTCAGGATAAAGCATGACTGCACATGTCAAACATCTTCCTTAATCGAGTGTCTACTGTCGGGGATGACGGCTCGTCTAGAGCAGCTGGAGAACCAGCTGCTCTCCAGGAAGTGATCCGATCTTCATCGCAGCAAGCGAGCGAGACGTCACAGAGGAAGAGGAACAGAGTGAGGAAGAGGAGGGGCCCATCAGAAACCTGTGTGGCCTTCAGTCGGTCCTCGTGAGGAAGACCTTCATCTGAGCAACAACATCACGTCAAACGGAAGCTTTCATAAAACATCAACCAAGACTTCATCATCGACATTTAGGATAAATCCAAGAGACGGTGTAGAACCGGTGTTATTGTGACGCACGTCATCACGGTCACACTGGAGATGTTATCAGACATCTCACTCTGTTCATCTCGCTCCGTTCATCTCACTATTTCATCTCGCTCTGTTCATCTCACTCTGTTCATCTCGCTCTGTTCATCTCGCTCCGTTCATCTCACTCTTTCATCTCACTCTTTCATCTCACTCCGTTTATCTTGCTCTGTTCATCTCACTCTTTCATCTCGCTCCGTTCATCTCACTCCGTTCATCTCGCTCTTTCATCTCGCTCTGTTCATCTCACTCTGTTCATCTCACTCTTTCATCTCGCTCTGTTCATCTCACTCTGTTCATCTCGCTCCGTTCATCTCACTCTGTTCATCTCGCTCTTTCATCTCACTCTTTCATCTCACTCTTTCATCTCGCTCTGTTCATCTCGCTCCGTTCATCTCACTCTTTCATCTCGCTCCGTTCATCTCGCTCCGTTCATCTCACTTTCATCTCGCTCTTTCATCTTGCTCTTTCATCTCGCTCTGTTCATCTCGCTCTTTCATCTCACTCTGTTCATCTCACTCTTTCATCTCGCTCTGTTCATCTCGCTCCGTTCATCGCACTCTTTCATCTCGCTCCGTTCATCTCACTTTCATCTCACTTTCATCTCGCTCTGTCCATCTCACTCTTTCATCTCACTTTCATCTCGCTCTGTTCATCTCACTCTTTCATCTCACTCTTTCATCTCGCTCTGTTCATCTCGCTCTGTTCATCTCGCTCTTTCATCTCGCTCTTTCATCTCGCTCTTTCATCTCGCTCCGTTCATCTCGCTCTGTTCATCTCACTCTGTTCATCTCGCTCCGTTCATCTCGCTCTGTTCATCTCACTCTTTCATCTCGCTCCGTTCATCTCACTCTTTCATCTCACTCTTTCATCTCGCTCTGTTTATCTCACTCTGTTCATCTCACTCTTTCATCTCGCTCCGTTCATCTCGCTCTTTCATCTCACTCTTTCATCTCACTCTTTCATCTCACTCTGTTCATCTCACTCTTTCATCTCGCTCCGTTCATCTCACTTTCATCTCGCTCCGTTCATCTCGCTCCGTTCATCTCACTCTTTCATCTCGCTCCGTTCATCTCGCTCCGTTCATCTTACTTTCATCTCGCTCTGTTCATCTCGCTCTGTTCATCTCGCTCTTTCATCTCGCTCTGTTCATCTCGCTCTTTCATCTCACTCTGTTCATCTCACTCTTTCATCTCACTCTGTTCATCTCGCTCCGTTCATCTCACTCTTTCATCTCGCTCCGTTCATCTCACTCTTTCATCTCACTTTCATCTCGCTCTGTCCATCTCACTCTTTCATCTTGCTCTGTTCATCTCACTCTTTCATCTCGCTCTGTTCATCTCGCTCTGTTCATCTCGCTCGTTCATCTCGCTCTTTCATCTCGCTCCGTTCATCTCGCTCCGTTCATCTCACTCCGTTCATCTCACTCTTTCATCTCGCTCTGTTCATCTCACTCTGTTCATCTCGCTCCGTTCATCTCGCTCCGTTCATCTCACTCTTTCATCTCGCTCTGTTCATCGCACTCTTTCATCTCACTCTTTCATCTCGCTCTGTTTATCTCGCTCTGTTCATCTCACTCTTTCATCTCGCTCCGTTCATCTCGCTCTTTCATCTCACTCTTTCATCTCACTCTGTTTATCTCGCTCTGTTCATCTCACTCTTTCATCTCGCTCCGTTCATCTCACTCTTTCATCTCACTCTTTCATCTCACTTTCATCTCGCTCTGTTCATCTCGCTCCGTTCATCTCACTCTTTCATCTCGCTCCGTTCATCTCGCTCTGTTCATCTCACTTTCATCTCGCTCTGTTCATCTCGCTCTTTCATCTCGCTCTTTCATCTCGCTCTGTTCATCTCGCTCTTTCATCTCACTCTGTTCATCTCACTCTTTCATCTCGCTCCGTTCATCTCACTCTTTCATCTCGCTCCGTTCATCTCACTCTTTCATCTCACTTTCATCTCGCTCTGTCCATCTCACTCTTTCATCTCGCTCTGTTCATCTCGCTCTGTTCATCTCACTCTTTCATCTCGCTCTGTTCATCTCGCTCTTTCATCTCGCTCTGTTCATCTCGCTCTGTTCATCTCGCTCTTTCATCTCGCTCCGTTCATCTCGCTCTGTTCATCTCACTCGTTCATCTCGCTCTGTTCATCTCACTCGTTCATCTCGCTCTGTTCATCTCACTCTTTCATCTCGCTCTGTTCATCTCGCTCTGTTCATCTCGCTCTGTTCATCTCGCTCTGTTCATCTCGCTCTTTCATCTCACTCTTTCATCTCACTCTGTTAATACTCCATCTCTTCTGTCGTTTCATGTCATGGATTTATAGCAGATTCTTTGTTTTCTACACTAGAATAAAAGTACAAAGTGTCGTTACCACTCATATAATATCTAAAATAATATAATAAGACAAGGAGGGAAGTTCAGACGTTCATCACCACTGAGCTCACGATCACTACGGTCCTGAACACGTCCTTCATCATCATCATCATCATCATCATCATCATCACCTGAGCAGCCTGCCATCGTCCGCTCACATCAGACTGCAGGAAATATGAATATTTGGTTTCTCTCTTGTAAAAACAGAACAAAATGTACTTCTTTGTATTTTCTGTATGTTTTTGTACATTTCATAACAGCTGTACCTTTTTGTATTTTTCTGATCAATCTCTATGTTACAGCACAGACTGCAATAAAAGAGTCAACTTTTTACTTGTGAGTGATGTTTTGTTTTTCCTCAGTTATGAGAGAATATGAATAATCAAACACTAACACGTCTGGTCAATATTTTCAAGCGGTTTCCTGGAAGGAACAACCTAACTAAAGCTCCATTTAACCCAAAGTAAATATGAATCCAGCATTCCTTCATTATCGGCAATATTTTCCATAAATGTCGAATTGTGTGTTTGTAATAAATAACAATGTAATAATGACTCTTGTGTCCTTTGTCCATTAATTGGAAATGTACCAATTAAAGCACGTCTCTACATTCCCTATAATTAGAACCAAACTACAGAACTCATTTTTGAAAATGTAAGTATTATTACTTGGCTGATATTTCTGGAGTCGGATCAGAACCCACAGACCTGAGCCCAGTCGGCCCGATCAACAATGGATCCATGCTCATAAAGAACATTGAGTTTGATGAGTTTGATGACGTTGTGACCTTCTTATGTTGTTCCCATGAAGTTCTTCTTCGGTTAGACGTGTTCAGCTTCGACCGGGCGTCATGTGACCAGTTGAGATCCTCAGCACTTGGTTTAGAAGCTGTTCTCATCAGTGACGGGTCCCAACAATCACAAGTGGGTCTTGACTTACAGAAAGTGGGATGTTTGCATAATTCACTTTTATCAGCAGATCTTTTTTTCCATCAATACTCTGATTACTTTCTTCAGTCCACAGAATGTGAAATGCAGAAGCACTTCCTGTCCTACGTGGGACCAGGTCCACCTTCAGGCTTTAGACGGGCTACTAAACACTCACTGAACTTTTCTTTGTCCTACTTTGAACGTAGAGAACTCGCGTGTCATTCTGAAAGGTGACGAGTTCCCTGATGACCGGAGTCTGTTGTGAAGGAGGCAGCAGGAGGTTGTGATTAGCGAGCAGCTCCTCAGGGATCAGTGAGCGCCTCATTACTGACGATGACCTTTAGTCCGCGGTCTCAGGGGACGGGGACGTGACACCTATTGGTTCCACTGGCTCCTCTCTTGTGTGGGCTGACGGATCTACAAGTCAAAGTTTCTGTCAGCGTCATTCTAAATATGAACTTGTACTGTAGTTCTGACTTCTTTACTGACATGGAAGGATTCCTCACAGTGAAGTTCACAGATAATAAATAACCAGGATCAGATCTCAGATGCACTGACTCACTGAACCCCTTGATTCATTGATTATTTATGGGTGAGGCTGCACCATTATGCCTAAAATGAGAATCACAATTATTTCGGTCAATGCTGAGATCTCGATTATTCACAGATTTAAGGGACAAAACATATTTTTTGCCGTCTCACGTTTAAACCAACAGAGTTCTTCAACAAATCCTCGTTCAGCCGATATCGATCAGAAGTTACTGCTTCTTCTTTGTGTGTTTTACGAACATTTCTGTAGGAGAAGCTACGAACGCTGGACGAGACCAGTCCGTCCTTATTCACAGCGATTCAAAATAAAATCAGACAAAAACCTTTTTCAAGACATTAAAGGTGCAAAGTCAGAGATTGGGAGCATTTTGATTGACTCCCAACGGCTCTCAAGATGGTGGCATCGAGCCGGCAGCTCACAGCTAACAGTGGTAGCACGCTAACATGCACTAACATGCACTAAAAGGCACGCGGCCGGCTATGTGAACAAAGAGAGAAGCTCTGATAGCAGATTTGTTATGAATGTACGTTGGTACATAGAGGGTAATAAGAAGCTGTACATGGAGGGGCTTAGGACCCAGGGGAATGTAGGTGAAGGATACAGGAAGAGACGGAAGCGACGCCACACAAACAGCTGTTCACCGCTCGCTGCGTTCTTGTGTTAAGAATGTCCGCTTAATAATAAATAAAAAAAACTGCGTTAACGCTAGATAAAATAATTGTCGGCGTTAATGAATGAATGCGTTCACGCAGTGGTTCTCAAACTGTGGGGCGCGCCCCTCTAGTGGGGCGCGGAGGTATTGCAGGTGGGGCGCAGGGGGAAATGCAGAATTTTTTTATTTCAAGAACTTTATTCATACCTGAAAACTTGTCGCTTTCCGGTGAAATTCGCCGTTTTGAATCAACGTTTCAGCGTTCAGGGTCTTCATTTCCCTCCGTTAAAGTTTAAATTCCGTTATGTTCCGTCACGTTCATACTTGCTGGGTTAAGTTAACGTCCACTGCATGCGGAACTTTATCGACTGTTAACGTTCGTCATTATCACGATTTAGAAGGAAAACGTAACGTGATGAAACATGCAGTTCACGCGGTCACTCTTTAACGTTAAACCAGAACGCTGGCGCATCTGCAGGCAGGTTGTTTGTTTCAACTCAAAGTAGAATGAGATGATTTCATGGTCAGAATAACTTTCATGACCACGAAACATGAGGCCCAGATACTGATGAGATGATGAGGTCACAGAGCTTCAGGGAGAGGAGGCTGTCTGTAGCGCAGCTTGACGCTTGATCCAGGCCTGGATAAAGGTGGAGCTGGGCCTGGATAAAGGTGGAGGTGGGCCTGGATAAAGGTGGAGGTGGGCCTGGATAAAGGTGGAGCTGGGTCTGGATAAAGGTGGAGGTGGGCCTGGATAAAGGTGGAGGTGGGCCTGGATAAAGGTGGAGCTGGGTCTGGATAAAGGTGGAGGTGGAGGTGGGCCTGAATAAAGGTGGTGCTGGGCCTGGATAAAGGTGGAGGTGGGCCTGGATAAAGGTGGAGCTGGGCCTGGATAAAGGTGGAGGTGGGCCTGAATAAAGGTGGTGCTGGGCCTGGATAAAGGTGGAGCTGGGCCTGGATAAAGGTGGAGGTGGGCCTGGATAAAGGTGGAGCTGGGCCTGGATAAAGATGGAGCTGGGCCTGGATAAAGGTGGAGGTGGGCCTGGATAAAGGTGGAGCTGGGTCTGGATAAAGGTGGAGGTGGGCCTGGATAAAGGTGGAGGTGGGCCTGGATAAAGGTGGAGCTGGGTCTGGATAAAGGTGGAGGTGGGCCTGAATAAAGGTGGTGCTGGGCCTGGATAAAGGTGGAGGTGGGCCTGGATAAAGGTGGAGCTGGGCCTGGATAAAGGTGGAGCTGGGTCTGGATAAAGGTGGAGGTGGGCCTGGATAAAGGTGGAGGTGGGCCTGGATAAAGGTGGAGCTGGGCCTGGATAAAGGTGGAGGTGGGCCTGGATAAAGGTGGAGCTGGGCCTGGATAAAGGTGGAGCTGGGACTGGATAAAGGTGGAGGTGGGCCTGGATAAAGGTGGAGCTGGGCCTTGATAAAGGTGGAGGTGGGCCTGGATAAAGGTGGAGCTGGGTCTGGATAAAGGTGGAGCTGGGCCTGGATAAAGGTGGAGGTGGGCCTGGATAAAGGTGGAGCTGGGTCTGGATAAAGGTGGAGCTGGCCTGGATAAAGGTGGAGCTGGGACTGGATAAAGGTGGAGGTGGGCCTGGATAAAGGTGGAGGTGGGCCTGGATAAAGGTGGAGCTGGGCCTTGATAAAGGTGGAGGTGGGCCTGGATAAAGGTGGAGCTGGGCCTTGATAAAGGTGGAGGTGGGCCTGGATAAAGGTGGAGGTGGCCTGGATAAAGGTGGAGCTGGGCCTGGATAAAGGTGGAGGTGGGCCTGGATAAAGGTGGAGCTGGGCCTGGATAAAGATGGAGCTGGGCCTGGATAAAGGTGGAGGTGGGCCTGGATAAAGGTGGAGCTGGGTCTGGATAAAGGTGGAGCTGGGCTGGATAAAGGTGGAGCTGGGCTGGATAAAGGTGGCGCTGGGCCTGGATAAAGGTGGAGGTGGCCTGGATAAAGGTGGCGCTGGGCCTGGATAAAGGTGGAGGTGGGCCTGGATAAAGGTGGAGGTCTAAACAGACGTGAGTACAGCTTCCTGCTGTCACAGTGTTTAAACACATTGATATTCAGGGTATGATGAATGCAGCCTCTGCTCCAAGGAGATGAACAACAGCAACAAAGACCCACGTGCAGCTATTATTATTATCACAGCTATTATTTTACTCTTAGAATGCTACATTTTAAAGCTCATAATTAAAATAAAATGCTCCTGATATGTGTGAGCATATCTGCACTCATTTAGTTTAGTTTTTCACAGGTTGCACTTTATTGTTATTATCTTAGAAAGATATTCAGTGCAAAACAGGTGCATTGCAGCCACAATAAGCTATTTTTGCCAAATATTAGTTATTTTTTGCACAGATTGAACATTATTTGCATTGTTCTAACAAAGTGATGCACATTGTGTTTGTTTCTGTCTGATGGAGTAATCTGGTTTACTTGAAAGTGATCGCAATTGTCTTTATTCTATTATTTGAAAAAGCACAGATGGAGGAGTCACAATGTTGTTATTTCAATAAAAGTTCAACATGGAACATTTTGTTACAACTTTGTTGGGGCGGTGGGGCATGAACATTGTTCTTCCTCCAAAGTGGGGCGCGACAGAAGAAGTTTGAGAACCAGAGAGTGAACGTGATAATCACGCGTTCCCTTACCGGCACGAGTTCTTAACAACCTGGTTAAAGTAAACGCTTTGTTAGTGGAGAGATTTCAAACAAGATCTATTGTCATATTTTGATGAAATATCACAATTCTTTGTTTCAGTTGATTTTTCTGACTGAAGCGTTCGTCACACATGTGTTCAAGGACCACCGGAAAGATGAAAATCTGACAATAATAACAATTTTTACAGCCGTTGTGATAAACGGTGTAGTTTTGTAGTTTTCAATCCGTGTTTTGGGGTTCAGAGGGTTAAAGTCAGACATTTAGTTTACGTTCACGGAGACATTTCGATGGACGGATTCATTAGGAAATCAACTGACTGAACCAGTTACAGGATGTAGAAGATAACGGAACAGGCATTTTGTTAAATATCATAAATGTGGCTTTGAGAGGGTGAACACGTGAAAGGAAAGTTGTGATCACAAACTAACGGTGAAGGAAAGTTTCAGTTCATTCGTTTCGAAGTAAAAGCTGCTGAAGGAACAGAGATGATGATGATGATGATGATGATGAAGAGCACGTCCACAGAGAACGTCGTGTCTCTTTAATGTCAGTGAACCGAACCCGTTCTCCATTGAGGATGCTGCAACTTGTTGTTGATTGACTGAGAGCCGTTTGAAGTAAATGATGTTGAACATGAGGACGTCTCAGAGGACATACTTAATAAAAGTAAATGATGTTGAACATGAGGACGTCTCAGAGGACATGTCTCATGAAACAACAAGCCGCCCCACCGCGGCCAACCTTTCCTGATGACGCTCTGCAGCTCCACGGAGGACTCGTGACGTCACCGCGTCCCTCGCGGCGCTCCAGCAGCTTTACTCACTTTTAGTTTGACAGAAAAATAGTTCCATGAAGGATTTCAAAACGAAATGTTTTATTAGAGTCATGAGAATCTTGACCACAGTCATCTTCATCATCATCATCATCTTCATCATCTTCAGGTCTGGATATTAAAGGACTCAATGTCAGCTGATCAACAGCAAAACATCACAGAGCAGAAATCAAACATTGCAGTAAATCCAGAGCTTTAGTTTGAATGTGATCTGTTCAAATGTTACGACACTGAAAACGTATCACAATATGCTGATGTCATCATATAATACATACACCTACATATATATAATCGATTGATCATATAATATAATCCATCATATTTAGTGATACAAGATGTTCATGTTGATTTCCTTTTAGAAGTAATTAATTAATACGAGCCACAAAGCAAATGTTCCAGATTGAACCATGAAGGCTGATTTTCATCTGCAGTCAATGAACGCATGAACAAACACATAAACACATGTTCATGTGTTTGTTTATGTCTTCATGTATTCATGTGTTCATGTGTTTGTGTTCATGTGTTCATGTGTTTGTGGTCATGTGTTTATGTGTTTATGTGTTCATGTGTTTATGTGTTTATGTGTTTGTGTTTATGTGTTAATGTGTTTGTGTTCATGTGTTTGTGTTCATGTATTCATGTGTTTGTGTTTATGTGTTTATGTGTTTGTGTTCATGTGTTCATGTGTTCATGTGTTCGTGTGTTCGTGTGTTTATGTGTTTATGTGTTCATGTGTTTGTGTTCATGTGTTTGTGTTCATGTATTCATGTGTTTGTGTTTATGTGTTTATGTGTTTGTGTTCATGTGTTCATGTGTTCGTGTGTTCGTGTGTTTATGTGTTTATGTATTCATGTGTTCATGTGTTCGTGTGTTCGTGTGTTTATGTGTTTGTGTTCATGTGTTCGTGTTTGTGTTCATGTATTCATGTGTTTGTGTTCATGTATTCATGTGTTCATGTGTTCATGTGTTCATGTGTTTATGTGTTCATGTGTTTATGTGTTCATGTGTTCATGTGTTTATGTGTGTTTGTTTGTATATTGATCACATTGATTGTATTGATCACATTGATTATATTGATTATATTGATTATATTGATTACATTGATTATATTGATCACATTGATTATATTGATCACATTAATCACATCGATGATATTTATCACATTGATTATATTGATCACATTGATCACATCGATGATATTTATCACATTGATTATATTGATCACATTGATTATATTGATCATGTTGATTATATTGATCACATTGATCACATCGATGATATTGATCACATTGATTATATTGATCACATTGATTATATTGATCACATTGATGATATTGATGATATTGATGATATTGATTACATTGATCACAATGACTATATTGATCACATTGATGATATTGATTACATTGATCACATTGATTATATTGATTACATTGATTATATTGATCACATTGATTATATTGATCACATCGATGATATTTATCACATTGATTATATTGATCACATTGATTATATTGATGATATTGATTATATTGATCACATTGATTATATAGATTACATTGATTATATTGATCACATTGATTATATTGATCACATTGATGATATTGATCACATTGATTATATTGATCACATTGATTATATTGATCACATTGATGATATTGATGATATTGATTACATTGATCACAATGACTATATTGATCACATTGATGATATTGATGATATTGATTACATTGATCACATTGATTATATTGATTACATTGATTATATTGATCACATTGATTATATTGATCACATTGATTATATTGATCACATTGATCGCATTGATTATATTGATTACATTGATTGTATTGATCACATTGATTCTATTGATCACATTGATTACATTGATTATATTGATTACATTGATTATATTGATCACATTGATTACATTGATCACATTGATTATATTGATTACATTGATTGTATTGATCACATTGATTATATTGATCACATTGATTATATTGATCACATTGATTATATTGATTACATTGATCACATTGATTATATTGATCACATTGATTATATTGATCACAATGATTATATTGATCACATTGATTATATTGATCACAATGATTATATTGATCACATTGATTATATTGATCACATTGATTACATTGATCACATTGATTATATTGATCACATTGATTATATTGATTACATTGATTGTATTGATCACATTGATTATATTGATTACATTGATTGTATTGATCACATTGATTATATTGATCACATTGATTATATTTATCACATTGATTGTATTGATCACATTGATTATATTGATCACATTGATTATATTTATCACATTGGTTATATTGATCACATTGATTATATTGATCATACTGATGACATTGATCACATTGATTATATTGATTACATTGATTGTATTGATCACATTGATTATATTGATCACATTGATGATATTGATCACATTGATTATATTGATTATATTGATTACATTGATCACAATGACTATATTGATTACATTGATTGTATTGATCACATTGATTATATTGATCACATTGATGATATTGATCACATTGATTATATTGATTATATTGATTAGGATTATATATTCACTCTGGTCGAGGAAACAACTGGCTCGTGGTCTTGAGCGATACTTTTGGCATCTGGTTTATATTCTGCCCGACAACACACTGAGGATCAACAAACGATATAAATTATGTAATACATTTTGTTTTAAAAACTAGATTCTGATAAATGATCAAATATTCATCACATCTCTCTCTCTGCTGCTATAATAGAGTTTATGTTTGTCCCTGAGGTTTAAATACAACACACACACATAGACACACACGCACAGACAGACAGAGACAGACAGAGAGACAGACAGACAGAGACATACAGACAGACAGACAGATAGAGACAGACAGAGAGACAGACAGACAGACAGATAGAGACAGACAGAGAGACAGACAGACAGAGACATACAGACAGACAGACAGATAGAGATAGAGAGACAGACAGAGATATAGAGACAGACAGACAGACAGATACATACAGAGAGACAGACAGAAAGACAGAGACACACAGACAGACAGATATAGACAGAGACAGACAGAGATATAGAGACAGACAGACAGACAGATAGAGACAGATAGAGACAGACAGACAGACAGATAGAGACAGACAGAATGATAGAGACAGACAGACAGAGACAGATAGAGACAGACAGAATGATAGAGACAGACAGACAGACAGACAGATACAGACAGAATAGCTATAGAATCATGATGTGCTTCTCGTCCACGATGTCAAACATGAGATCTCATTTCAGTCAAAAGGCCCAGAAGGTTCCGTCCATCACGGATCTGCTGAGGCTGACCAGACGGAGGTTCTAGGTGGCTCCAAAAAGGACGTCCACATCCATCCACGCCACACAGTACCTCCATCCACACCCTGATCATCAACCGCTATTATTTATTATATTCACCATTTGGGCCATTTTGCTCTTAGACTGCTTCATAGATGACTAAGTGTTGAAGCAGTCAAACGTGGACAGAACTGTCTGTAAAGATCCACAAAAGAACCCAAACAAAGGATAACGGTGACGGGAAAGAAGGAGCTTGCTAATATAATAATAATAACAATAATAATAATAATAATAATAATAATATTTTTGGATTACGGCCGTCGCCATGTTGTTGTTTTTTGCAACCAGTGAACAGGAAGTGACCATATCTGGACTGAGGAGGAGTGACGTAGAGACGCTGTATACGTCTCTGGTGTCGACCTGTCAATCAGCGTGTAGCCCCGCCCTAAAGCATCCCCTGCTTTATGGTCTATGTGACTCTAAATGGACCATAATGTACTAAATGAACATCATGCTGTATTGAAGAAGACTTGGAACTGGAGATTGGTTGGTTCACAGTTTGTGAATAAGACCACGTCGGCTGGTTGGGCAGGTTTAGTCTACAGGTGTGTTCTTTAGGACGTCTCTGGTCCTGAGATCGGCCTGCTGGAGGAACCACTCAGGTCGGCTTGGTGTTCCTTTTTCTTACTGCTGGACAGAAAAACTTTCAGCTCACATCAACTCTGGCTTCAGATGTTTTGGAGGTTAAAGTATTGAAATTGAATATCTATGATTAATATAGATAGAAATAGTCAATGAGTAAAAACTAAAACTCTGCCACTCATCATAATGGGAAGTGATGCTCTCATAGAATATAAATGTTATTTTGAATCATAATGATGTTTATAAGAGTAAACAACAACTGATAGTTTTAAGAATAAATAAGTATGTAATAACACATTTTCTTTGGGAATGTTTCACTCAAAGGGTCAATATTGGAATTTCTTTTCAATTATTGTCAATATTTACAATCCTTTGTTAGAGATGAACGTGTCGTCCGTCAATGTGACCGTGGTTCTGGAGTACCGAGACTCCTTCACTAAAGCTGTGATCAAGAACGTGATCGTCGTGGTTCTCGGCATCTCCATCAACTACATCAATGCTGCCCTCATCCACACCTTCCATAACCACCAGGTATGATGCTCCTTCAATTATGTGGGAACAAACAAGACATATGCTGCAGATTCATATTTAAATGAGTGAGTCATAGTCTTTTACCAGCAGCAGAAGATATTCAATGTTGATTCCATATTTATCTGACACATTGAAACAACAGGTTCAGCCTTCTACATTTGTAAACAACTATCTATGTATTACTACATTTGTATACAACTATCTATGTATTACTACATTTGTATACAACTATCTATGTATTAATACATTTGTATACAACTATCTATGTATCACTACATTTGTATACAACTATCTATGTATTAATACATTTCAATGTACCTTTCAACGGAAAGGTACCTGGTGCATTACAGAGCCCGAACGGCATCCGTGTAAACTCATACAAGCCTCATACAAGCCTGTCTAGTTCATCTTCTCCCGACCTACAGGCAGAAGCTAAAATCTGCAAAGCCTGAGGTGAAGACTGTGGGGAGTTGGACCAACGAGGCAAAGCTGGAGCTACAGTCCTGCTTTGCCTGCACTGATTGGAATGTTTGTGAGGCTGCTGCTACAGACCTGGATTAGGGTTAGGGTTTGGCCTGACTGAGGCCTAGTCCATACTACTCCCGTTTTACTCCATCTTTGCTACGTTTACACTGAGCAGCCACACTACACAGGAGTTTTGGAGCACCCTAAACGGAGGAGCCTGAAAACTCCGCCGAGGTTGGAGGTATTTAAAAACTCCGGGGTTTTGGTTGAGTGTAGACGTAGGATACGGATGTGTGTTTGAAAAAATGAGCCCACACCCGTGCTCGCTACTGGATTGGTTATTACCAGCCATGACGTCTCCGTGCCTGATTCGTCACACTCACTATCACGTGACCCGTACCCGGAAGAAAACAAACAGCTGGTGGACCAGCAGCGATTCATTTCAACATGGATAACGAATGGCAAGCCTTGCTTGCTGTGTTGTCTGTCCTAGCAGCTATTGTGAGTTAAATGTGTCATTTTACAATGCTGCTCTTGCCTACAGGCGGAGGAGGTGAGCTGTTCTTCGAGCGATGAGCGACAATTCCCGAGTCCAGAGACTTATCAGCCGTACATGGAGCGCCGGTTTTGTGCACGCTGTATTACCTGTTGCGTAGTAGCAGCTGTTGTGCAGTAAAAAGTCTGCATTTATGTGGAGGAAGCAGCTGTTCTTCTAGCGATGAGCGAGCTGCTTGACCATCGGCGATCAGCCCCCACGGAGTGGCTGTCTGAAGCTACAGTTAGCAATAAATGCTATTCAGCGCTACGAGTGACAAACAGACAACAACACAGAGGAAACGAGTGATCGACGCTGATTCGTTTTACTTCTTCCGTTTGGTAGCCTTGAGAGACCTTAGTCTGCAAGTATTTCTTTATGAAGCATGAAAAGATTTACGAAGATATATTATATTCGCTAATGCTAATCGCGGTTAGCATTTCCCCATTGGCGGTAATGTTATAATTAGCTTAGAAGCTGGCGAGTCGGACCTGTTTCATGATGTTCAGAGCTAGAGCTGTGCCCTAAAAGATGGAGCAATTCCCCCATGCCCTAAAGAATTGATAGAGGGCGAAGATGATATCCCTGTTTCTCTGCTGGGTGACCAGCTTATCCCCTGATGCCGGATCTCATGAAGGAATACCTCAATGGCGGAGCTAACGTTACATTCATCAGCCCCCATGGCAACAACAGACAACAACACAGAGGAAGCGAGTGATCTACGTGTGTTGACCACATTTATGGACCATAATCTAGTAAACGTTTCCGTGTAAGTGTTGATTTTAAAGTAAAGTTGATGTGTGAGAGAGAGAGAGACAGAGACCCGCAGCGCTGTAACTACGTCTGAAAAATAAAACTTCTAAAACTTTCCACGAACTGTGTCTGTTTGAGTTTATAGAGGAATATTTTAGAGGAAGATCAAATACAACCTTTCAAATACAACCTTTCATTATTAAAGACTACTTTGGTATTTTTTTTAACGAAGCGAGCAATCCACTTCCTGTTTACACCGTCACGCGCATGCCCAGTGTACGTTAATGGTCACGTGCTGTCCGCCTTCGAAGGCTGCCGTGTGGATGCAGATCAACTTGAGAATAATGCTGAAACTCCCATGTGGACGGAGATCGTTTCTATTTGACAACTCTGCATCCAACTAGACACGGAGTAGTGAGGACATGGCATGACACTGTGACATCATACATCAGTTTTACTGAGGACATGTGTGTGCCGACTAAAACCTTCTGCACATTCTACAACAATAAACCTGGTTTACTGAAAGACTGCTAAGGAGGAGGCCTACAGAGGTGGGGACAGGATCCTGGACAACCAGACCAGAAACACACTGACAAAGGAGATCAGGGTAGCAAAGAGGAGCTACACTGAAAAACTGGAGAAAAAGTTTTCAGTCAACGACCCCTCGTCTGTGTGGAGAGGTTTACAGGTTTGATAAGCCCACCTCAACGACCCCCAACTGCCCCATCATCAAACAACCACCTACACCCCCTGCCTCCATCTCACCTCTCCCAACCGACCCCCCACCAGCACTGAGGATCTGCGAAGAGGATGTAAGTCGGCTCTTCCACAGACAGAAGCCCAGGAAGGCACCAGGCCCGGACGGTGTGTCCCCCTCCTGCCTGAAAGTCTGTGCTGACCAGCTGGACCCATCTTCACAAAGACCTTCAACCGATCACTGGAGCTGTGTGAAGTCCCCTCCTGCTTCAAACGCTCCACCATCATCCCGGTCCCCAAGAAACCCTCCATCACAGGATTAATGACTACAGGCCCGTCGCCCTGACGTCTGTGGTCATGAAGTCCTTTGAGAAACTGGTGTTGACCCACCTGAAGAACATCACAGGACCCCTGCTGGACCCCCTGCAGTTTGCCTACCGTGCAAACATGTCGATGGATGATGCAGTCAGCATGGGACTGCACCACATGCTGCAACACCTCGACTCCCCAGGGTCATATGAAGGGTTCTGTTTCTGGACTTCAGCTCAGCGTTCACCACCATCATCCTGGAGATACTCCACCCAAACTCTCCAGCTCACTGTGCAGCCTCCACCTGTCAGTGGATCACTAACCTCCTGACAGACAGGACGCAGCAGGTGAGGCTGGGAAACATCACATCCAGCACCCGGACCATCAGCACTGGACCCCCCAGGGATGTGGTTTAGCACCCGGACTATCAGCACTGGACCCCCAGGGATGTGTGCTCTCCCCACTGCTCTTCTGTTAAACTCCTGAAGTTCTCAGACGACACAACGGTCATCGGGCTCATCAGGGACGGTGATGAGTCTGCGTACAGACGGGAGGTTGAACAGCTGGTCCTCTGGTGTGGTCAGAACAACCTGGAGCTGAACAAGCTCAAGACTGTGGAGATGACAGTGGACTTCAGGAGAAGCCCACCAACACTGCCCCCCCCCCTCACCATACACAACACTGTATCTGCTGTGGAGACCTTCAGGTTTCTAGGATCCACAATCTCCCAGGACCTGAAGTGGGCTCCCAACATCAACACCATCAGGAAAAAGGCCCAGCAGAGGTTGTACTTCCTGCTCCAGCTCAGGAAGTTCAACCTGCCTCAGGAGCTGCTGATCCTGTTATACTCCACCATCATCCAGTCTGTTCTCTGCTCCTCCATCACTGTGTGGTTTGGATCGGCCAACAAACAGGACAGAACAGACTGCAACGGATTGTCAGGTCTGCAGAGAGGATCATTGGTTCCAGCCTGACCTCCATCCTGGACTTGTTCACCTCCAGAGTCAGGAAACGGGCTGAAAGATCTCTGCAGACCCTTCACACCCTGGACACAAGCTGTTCACCTCCTCCCCTCTGGAGGGCGCTACAGGGCTCTGTACACCAAGACCACCAGACACAGGAACAGCTTCTTTCTGCTGGCCGTCACTCTCATGAACAATTAATCAGACAAACTGCAGATTACCTCTGTTTGCACTATCACCTCAATTACATTGCCACTGTTGTTTATAGGTTGGTCACTCTGGCAGGAACAGCTGGTCCCACAAGTGTTCACTTGGGTTGAGGTCAGGACTGCTGGCAGGCCATTCCATCCTCTCCACTCCCACATTCTGGAGGTAGTCTCTGAAGAACCGCTCTGTGGGGGTGAGCGTCTTCATCTTGGAGGATGGAGTTCGGTCCCAGACTGGAGAAATGGGATTGCCACTGGTTGCAGAATCTCATCTCGATATCTCTCTGCATTGAGATTGCCTCCAATGAAGACGAGCCTCGTTGTTCCAGTGATGGAGATGCCGCCCCACACCATCACACTGCCTCCACCAGAAGGTGTTCCTCTATCGGTGCAGCAATCAGCATAGCGTTCTCCCCGTCTTCTCCACACTTTGACCCTATGATCCAACTTCCTTAGACAGAATCTGGACTCATCACTGAACATAACGTTCCTCCACATGTTCAGGTTCCGGTGCAGGTGTTGCCGACACCGGCGCAAACGGGCCTGACGGTCAATAGCAACAGCAGAATAAGCTGTTTGGCAGAGAAGATTTGGCAAATGTTTCATGGGCGCAACCCACATACTCAGCTGTGCTGCTCATCCCACAAATGCATCTTCCTTATGAATGTGTCACCGTTTGAAAGGTAACTAAACAGGCTTTCCAACGGTATAACATTCATTGCCAAAAAGCATTGTTACAACAGGGAAATAATCTACCAAACACTCATTTCCGAACTTTTTCGATGTTTATAATATACTGTATATTTGTCAGTGGTGTATAAAGTACTCAAAAGCCATACTTGAGTAAAAGTAAAGATACCTTACTGGAAAACTACTCCAGTAAAAGTAAAAAGGCACCTATGAGAATACCACTTGAGTAAAAGTCTTAAAGTATCTGATATTTATTGTACTTAAGTACAAAATTACTTAAGTATCAAAAGTAATTTTCTGATATTAAATGTACATCATAACCTGAACATTAAATGAACATCATAACCTGTTCATTGAAAGTAAAAGTAAATGCTGTTAATAAAAAAGCAAAGGGTCAGAATTATGAGAATGATGAAGTTTATTCTTTTAAGTGCTGTGGCACCATGACCAAGGACATGGAGCTGTGTTGAACATAATTGGGTTGGCTGTGATCCATCCAGGAGCAACAATGTTCAACATAATACATTGTACATAAGTATACTTTTGCATCGACTATGAACTTATCGTCATAATTCTCTGAAAAGCAATATGACACTATGAAGGAGTTGTAACAGTGCGTTTATAAGTCTGCTCATTAGACTAGAGGATGTAGAGGACAAATGCATAATATTATGTTCAGCAAAACATATCCACTTGATGCATCAGGTCAGTGTTTAGAGAAAGGACGCCTGCCTTGTAAACTCCTGTGGGCTGATTTGAACACAATAGACAAAGGTTTTGCTCAAGATTGTTAGATCCTGGGGTACTTCTGGCCCGATACGGGGCTACTTACTGACTCAGCTCTCTATTAAAAGATTGTTGAGCTGGTGTTCTTGCGAGGGAACTCGCCTGGCTCCGCTAACTGCCGTTACTCCCAACGTCTACCCTGCTTCCTCCGGTCAGAGCGCGCTCGGCCGAGAGACTAGTCCTGGCCCCGGGCGCTCCCACCAGTCGCGTCGGTTATGGCAGCTTCCCTCTTATGGATCCGTGCTCTTGGTAAATGCCAGGTTAGGTTTTAACGGCTAGGATTACTTCTTGCTAAAACCGTAAGGGGTTGTTAAGTGGATTCGGTCTCTAGGATAACCTTTCAGAACTCAGTTGTTATACATACAATGGCTTTAACTTTTTACTGCCACGAGGAACTTTTTACTACTTGAGCAAATGAATGCACTTGAGAAATTTACTTTAAATGCAGATTAGATATTTATTGCAGGTTATATTTGGTTAGTTTGCAAGGGTTAAAGCTACAGCTCACATAAAATGTCACTACACTTGATTCGTTATGTTAATATTCTTCTCTGATTATACTCATTAGTTTTAGTTGCCGAGACGGCTCGGTTGGAGCTGGATTTTCAAAGGTGCGATGAAAAGGTTCTTTTGGAGTTGTTAGGAGCGAAGGTCTGGCCAGACCCTCGGTCCTCCTGCTCTGCAACGGAGTCCGTTCAACAGTCCTCAAAACTCAGTACAAAGTCTTTCTCGGGCTGCTGCGTCTTCTCCGTTGTCCAGATGTTAAGAGTCGAGCAGTGGGGAGAGGAAAACCTCCGTCTTTAATTCTTATTGTCCGCGAACAGCGGTCTTCTTTCCGTGAACAGAGACGAAGTCCTCAATACATCAGTTGCGATCGTCCGTATCTTCCCTCGGTGCACTTGGACGGCACCCGTGTTGAAATCCCAGTGTGCTGCCTGCAAATGTCTCCTTTTATCCATCATTTGGGCTTTGTCAGCCCCCCTTGTTCAATACATGATCTCATCCCCCCCTCCCTCTGGAGAGGGCGTTGGGTTCTGAACAAGTCCGGACAAGTCCAGGCTTCCTGCCTCTATGACTCATCTCTTGCAACAGTCTCTTCCTAACTCCACCCATAACATCTGTCTCTGATTTCTGCAAGTCATTCTGACTAGCACTTTTATCGCAGCTCCGGTTACACAAGACATTTGTTAAACACTTATTACATTTGTTAAATCACTCTATGCATTTACACATTCGTTACTTATTGATTAAACATTTCGTTATATAATTCCTACACTTTATCTTTTGATTACATTGTATTCTGAGTATATGCTTTGTGCTCTTATATCCTGACTCTCCCTTGAATGTGTCAACATGTTACCGAGGCAGCTCTGAGGGGTCAACTCTTCTTGACACCCCCTTCTTGAGGTCTCAGGCTGCCGCATTGTGCCCCAAGTAATCCTCTAAGAACTCATCGTCGTCCTCGGCGGTGATGATGAGAACGTCGTCCTCCGGCTCTGATTCGTGTTGCCAGCTGTCGATCACCATCAGGCCATCCAGGCCAGGTGGCTGGAAATCCAGGAGGGCGTTGTCATCTTTGGCATCCTTCATCTGCTCGTCCAGGCTCAGTACCAGGGCTATCACATTCTGGTCCAGAATGCTGTCTGGGGAGAGGGAGGCCGGGGTAGGGACTGGGCTGGTTGATGCTTTGTCCTCGGACCCGCGATAAACCGCTAATCCTTCAGGGATAACCTCCACCAGCTCGCCGCAGTCCTCGTCGTATCCCCACATCCCCATTAGAGTTGGTATTATCCCTGCGATCGTTGTCTGGCTACCCACGTCTCGGTGTTCCACACCCGTGATGCTTGCTGCGTCGGTATCCTCTTCTGGAGTCGGTACGTGGTACAGCTGGGCGGGCAGGCGTGGTCCAATGACGACGAAATGGCCATCGGTGAGGTGGGTGGTGGATACTCGGATGCCATGAGGGTACGCCCATATTTTTGTATATACTGGGCAGTATATACCATCAGTGTAGAGCAGGACCCCTGGTGGGGTTCTCCCAGCGGAACTCCACACGGGTTTTGCCTTAGTCTCTAATTCCATACAGTCGACCACATTCATTGCAGGCATATAAGGGGTACTTCCTTTGCAGAAGAGGCCGCTGGCTGCTCCTATCGGGAATTGCCCCAGGTAGCACTGGGTGCACCATAGGGCTTGGGTTACCTCCCACAGGTGCCATATTTGCTCCGGGGGGATCCCACAGCAGATACAGCGGGCCTCCGCCTGAATGATGTTGAACACAAAGACTTCATTAATTATTACATTTTTCAGCGCATTTTTTACAAGCCAAGCGTAGCAAGCAGGGGGTGGTCTTATTTTCATTCTTTTTAAGGCCCCCTCTCAGTATTGGAGCGCTTTGTAGAGCGCCTTTCAGCCAGAGAATGCAGCCATGGAGACGCCAACACCATTGGAGGAGGTGTTAGGCCTGGGCTTGTAGGCCCATCCCTTCTTGGAAACAGAGGCTCATACATCATGAGCCAAGCTGCTATCCCGATTGATGATTCAGAACCCGCCCAGTAGATGGCGACAGTTATGCCCCAACCTATGCCCCAAAGAGCAATGGCGCCGATCTTGTGGAGCCAACGCCCTCTTCCTCTTTCTTTTATAGCCATGGTCATGACCACGAGATACGCCAGGGCCGCAAACGCCATCATGGCCTCGACGATTGCCGAGACCATCTTCAGGGGGTTGTAGAAAACTGCAGCGACGTCGATTCCCATCCAGATGATCACCATTCCGGCCTTTACTAGACCGAAGCGAGTGGAGTCGATGTGGACTCTCCCCAGGAGGTAAGTAGCAAACCAGGACAGGGTAAGCCACATCGATCCTCGATAGATGTTCTCAATCCCTGTTTTCAGACACCCTACAGCTAGGGCTAGTATTCTTAGCGGTTGATCTATGGACCATTTGCCCATGCAACAGTAGAAGAACCATATGATCTCAAGGACCCAAAAGTCCAGTTCGGTTAATCGAATCACTGGCTTGCATCTGCGTGCTGCGTCGGAGGAGTTCTGTAATGCTTCAGTTATACTCACTCCGAAGGTGGTCATGTCTGGAGGTTCAGTGGTTGTGGTGTTGGTGGCGTTGGTCATCTTGGCTTTTTAGGTTTATTCGTTCTTATTTCAGTATGAGGCTCTTGGTTGAGGTTCCGGGTCTGCAATGGCTATGGCGCTCCAGTGGTTCACCCTTTATAGGTGGGTGGACTCCTCCCTTCTTCGTGGGAGGAGTCCCTTCTTTACTTCTCCTTTATCCTTCAACTTCCCCTTAAAGCACGAGGCAACAGTGGCTGCTACCCCGCCCTTAATGGCTGCACAGATTATTAGGCCCACGATCACAATTCAAACTATCATCAACAAATAAGGCCAAAGCCAGGAGAACAAACTCCCCATCCAGCCCTTTATGACCGTGAATCCTTCTCCAATCTTCCCTGCCAATTCTTCCACTACGATGGTTGCGGTCCCGACCATGGAGGCACCTGTTAGTTCGATCCAACTGCACTCGTGTTCTCGTCGGCCGCTCCCGCAACTCAGCCAGTGTTCTTCTGGCTCGTAGCATGTTCCGTTCCCATAGAGGCGGTTAGCCCCTATCCATTCAAATCCTTTGTCTTCTTTACCCTCGCAGAGGCTTTTCCTGAAGGCGTGGCCCTCAGCTAGAAAGACTGTAGGGTCGGTTACTGGGGGAATGATTTGGCCGTTCACGTTCACTCTGTCTTTCATGCGATGGCCCAGGATTAAGTTGGTACAGCTGCTGGTCAGAGGCCCTGACCGTCTCCATTTCTTGTCTTTATCTTTCACCCAGGTTACTTCTTGCACGTGGGTTTCATATTCTGCTCCATAGTGTGTCTGGCAATGGTCTTTCCATCCTGGCACAGTCTCACAATGTCCCCCGGCCAGGCTGATGTTGCAGGTCGTGTTTCGTCGGTTGCATTCCATCTTCCAGGGCCGCGGGCCTATATATGGTTCTGGTCGGCTCCAAACCCCAGGCCAGATGTCTCTGCATAGGTTACCTCGGGTTTCCAGTATCCCTCGTTCCCTTGCTCTGCCCATGAGACACATGCCCATGAACAGTACCAGCCTGGGACACCGTTTTCGGGGTAGATCCAATTACACTGTGCCCTTTTTCCTTCTTCTGCTTTCTTCATCATTACCGTAATCTTCATCTCCGCTCCCAGCGTAGATACTTCATCTATCCTCCATGTCGAATTCTCTATTACTTTCTGGAATTCGCCTGCCCAATCTGTTTCTTCACCCGTGTCGTTGATTTTCTGTTCCCAGATAGTCATCCACGCGATGATGGTAGCTGTCAGATTCGGTGCCGTCCCACCCCCTTCTTGGACTTGACCGGTTGCATTAGACCCAACCTCAAGGTCCAACCGGGGCGAGGTGCTCTTCTGTCCAGCGAGTTGGGAGAGAACGATCGTTCCAGATTCGACCGTCCAGCATGTCTGGTCGAACCTTTTTGTGGTAGTGTGGGACACCCTTACATGAGCGAGGGCCCATGGGATACTACCATAGTAGTACAGTATAGCCAGGACAATGCACAGTCCTGTTAGTACTGCTACTACTTTAGCCATTAAGCAAATCCATAGTCGTTTTCCATTCCGTGGTCGTTCACTTGATTGGTCCAGTCGCTTGCCGGGGCGTTTTAATGAGACGGGGGTAAAGGTTGAGGATCGCCTAAATTCTTGAACCCTCCCATGTAGAAGTGGGAGATCCATGGAGCTGGATTCTGCAGTGTGAGGACCGGTAGCACAGGCCCCACGTTGGGCGCCACGTGTTAGATCCTGGGGTACTTCTGGCCCGATACGGGGCTACTTACTGACTCAGCTCTCTATTAAAAGATTGTCGAGCTGGTGTTCTTGCGAGGGAACTCGCCTGGCTCCGCTAACTGCCGTTACTCCCAACGTCTACCCTGCTTCCTCCGGTCAGAGCGCGCTCGGCCGAGAGACCAGTCCTGGCCCCGGGCGCTCCCACCAGTCGCGTCGGTTATGGCAGCTTCCCTCTTATGGATCCGTGCTCTTGGTAAATGCCAGGTTAGGTTTTAACGGCTAGGATTACTTCTTGCTAAAACCGTAAGGGGTTGTTAAGTGGATTCGGTCTCTAGGATAACCTTTCAGAACTCAGTTGTTATACATACAATGGCTTTAACTTTTTACTGCCACGAGGAACTTTTTACTACTTGAGCAAATGAATGCACTTGAGAAATTTACTTTAAATGCAGATTAGATATTTATTGCAGGTTATATTTGGTTAGTTTGCAAGGGTTAAAGCTACAGCTCACATAAAATGTCACTACACTTGATTTGTTATGTTAATATTCTTCTCTGATTATACTCATTAGTTTTAGTTGCCGAGACGGCTCGGTTGGAGCTGGATTTTCAAAGGTGCGATGAAAAGGTTCTTTTGGAGTTGTTAGGAGCGAAGGTCTGGCCAGACCCTCGGTCCTCCTGCTCTGCAACGGAGTCCGTTCAACAGTCCTCAAAACTCAGTACAAAGTCTTTCTCGGGCTGCTGCGTCTTCTCCGTTGTCCAGATGTTAAGAGTCGAGCAGTGGGGAGAGGAAAACCTCCGTCTTTAATTCTTATTGTCCACGAACAGCGGTCTTCTTTCCGTGAACAGAGACGAAGTCCTCAATACATCAGTTGCGATCGTCCGTATCTTCCCTCGGTGCACTTGGACGGCACCCGTGTTGAAATCCCAGTGTGCTGCCTGCAAATGTCTCCTTTTATCCATCATTTGGGCTTTGTCAGCCCCCCTTGTTCAATACATGATCTCATCCCCCCCTCCCTCTGGAGAGGGCGTTGGGTTCTGAACAAGTCCGGACAAGTCCAGGCTTCCTGCCTCTATGACTCATCTCTTGCAACAGTCTCTTCCTAACTCCACCCATAACATCTGTCTCTGATTTCTGCAAGTCATTCTGACTAGCACTTTTATCGCAGCTCCGGTTACACAAGACATTTGTTAAACACTTATTACATTTGTTAAATCACTCTATGCATTTACACATTCGTTACTTATTGATTAAACATTTCGTTATATAATTCCTACACTTTATCTTTTGATTACATTGTATTCTGAGTATATGCTTTGTGCTCTTATATCCTGACTCTCCCTTGAATGTGTCAACATGTTACCGAGGGAGCTCTGAGGGGTCAACTCTTCTTGACAAGATGAATCTGCAATTGGGCGACTGCTACCATCATAACTCCATCTGATCATCCACAACATGACTCAAATACCAAAACATGATCAATGCTAAAGCAGCAGCGAAAGTAACAACACAGTCATTACTTGAAACTGAAAAATGTCCTGTTCATCTTCAAAAGAAGTTGTTTTTCAAAATTGTGAGAATTCAGTCTCGCTCTTCTTGGGCTGAAGACTCGTCCTGCGATGCTAAATAGCCTTTCACAGGCCGCTGAGGCAGGTAGAGGTGTGTTCAGCATCACACACAGCTTGCGCACAGCTGTGAAGGATTTCCCTAATGCTAACGCTAATGCTAACGCTGCGCTCTCTCGGCTCCCGTCAATCCTATGGCGTGGTGGCTAGCTACAGCTAACATTAGCCAACTAGTGCTGCACAACTGTCAACACTTCCTCAGCTCACTAACTCGCTAGCGATCCACGGGTCTTGTTGGTCTTCGTCACCACCGTCGTTTGTTGCGGGAGTAGCAGGTGCTTCCATTTCTGCTTCCATCATGAAATCAGTCATCGTGGAGTGGAATGCTACTCAGGTAGTCGCCCGCTAGCTATAGCATGTAGCATCCTGGGCATCACTGGGAATCAAAACACCGCGGCTTTGAGAGCACTTGTTTGCAATTGTGCATTAACGTGATTAACCAATGATTTAACTTGCTGCTAGGACCACTGATTCACCAAACCTGCTTGCTTGCAGTCTGTGTTCCACCACAGTCCCCGACGCTGCTCTCAGGATTCATTTTGTTTCTGAAGATAGATTTGATTTTGTAGCGAGTAACGAAGGTTTCAGGGGAAATGTATCGGAGCAAAAGTATCAGTTTTCTTTGCAAAATGTAGTGAAGTAAAAGTAAAAGTCAACAGAAATATAAGTAGTAAAGTACAGATACCAAAAAAAACTACTGAAGTACAGTAATGAAGTATTTCTACTTCGTTACTGTACACCACTGATATTTGTTTATAAATACATTTCTCATTTGTCACTTTCAAAGACTGAAGGTCATTTGGAGACTATAAATTGCCCGTAGGTGTGAATGTCAGCGTGAATGTTTGTCTGTCTCTACATGTGCCCTGCGATGAACTGGCGACCTGTCCAGGGTGAACCCTGCCTTCGCCCAATGTCAGCCAGGATCGGCTCCAGCGCCCCGCGACCCTGAACAGGATAAGCGGTTTGAAGAATGGAATGGAAGTATTGAAAATTGCACTATAGTACTTTAGTGAATGTACTTTGTTACAATACACAATTGTTAACATAAATACATTTAACAACCGAAAAACGAATACACATTAATAACATTAACATATATTTACAACATCACAATGAATATGGAATATTTGAAGAACACTTTTAAAATTCATTTTTAATGATTAAAACGTGTAGTTTGAATATAAATAAGGTGCCAGAGTGCATCAAAAGCATGAAAATAGAGCTTGTTATTCAAAACAACATTGAAACAACAGCTTTCCTTCTTAACTTTAGCTGGATGAAGTCATTGAGGTTACAGCAGCTCCCTGATGCTGCTTCATAAAAAGAGATGAAACCGCTTCACACTCATTTCATAACTGGTGAAGGTGGAAACTAGAGCATTCTATCTGAGGTAGGAATGTCTTTGATGCTCTCATACTGTGTTAGTGTAGTATTCTACTGTGGTGTTTAGAATATTGTAATCATTTTGAACAATATGAAATTATTATGCTCAACTTCTAAATGTCTATATACAATTTAACAACTAGATGGGAGAATGTGTTTTGAGAAGTGGATAACAGTTCATCTCAAAACAGAAAAAACATTTAAAGATGAAAGGTTTTCCTATAAACAGTGTGAGGATGAATGAATTGGCCGTAGATTTATTTCACCCTCCCTTCAATTGTTAACCAAGGTATTCCTGCTATGGTTGGAAATGTGTTTTATATGTTTGAAATGTTCCTCAGACGCTTGCAGGATCCTCAGATCAGCTCAATGAATTCATCGTCTTCTGGCTTTAACGTGTCGTCTCTGAGGTATCGAGACTCCTACAACACAGTCGTAGCCAAAAATGTGATTGTTCTGACTCTCGGCCTCATCATCAACTACATCAACGGTTCCTTGATTCACACCTTCAGGAAACACCAGGTCACAGTCCTTTAGCACTGATTGTGTGTTACACTTTGTTAATATGTCATACTGTGTTGTTATATCATACACTGTATTATATTTCTATTATTTATATATATTTATACGGACAGGTATCATTACTTTATCACATTATAAATGAGTCTGATGGACGCAACATTCCTCCTGAATGATTTTTATGATTACTCCAATTCTAATTAAATTTTTATATTTCCCTTATTGTTTATTCTTATTAATTATTTTATCTTATCAATATTTTTTTTTTTTCGGGTGCCGATATTTGAAAGATATTGAGTTGTTTAGACTGTGGTTCTTTCTTTTTTCTGTCCTCTCCTTCAGATATTCTATGTGAATCCCCGTTACATCCTCTTCATCCACCTGGTGGTGAACGACATGATCCAGCTGACGTCATCAATCAGCCTGTTTGTCTTAACTTACGTCTTCTACAGAATTAATGTTTCCTTATGTTGCCTCATTATGATCTTCACTGTCTTCACCAACCTCAACACTCCATTCAATTTAGCTGTCATGGCCGTGGAGTGTTACATCGCTATCTGTCTACCACTGCGACACGCTGAGCTCTGTACCATCAGAAGAACATACATTCTGATTGGTTTGATTTGGGCCATGAGTGCAGTTTCAATACTGTCAGATCTCTTTATTTTACTGGCTACAGAGCCTGTGGAGTTATTTTATTCCACCATTTATTGTATTGTTGATAATCTGTTCAGTCACCCTATCCACGTAAAAAAGAAGGACGTTTCCTTCCTAGTTTACCTGGTTGTTGTTTGGCTCACGCTCCTCTACACTTACATCAAGGTCATCTTAGCTGCTAAAACAGCTAAAGCATCGAACTCAACTAAAGGAGACACAAACAAAGCCAGGAACACCATCCTGCTGCATGGCTTTCAGCTGCTGCTGTGTATGCTCACCTACGTAGCCCATCTCATCAGAAAGGCTCTGGTGTACATCTTCCCTGAATATTATAAAATGATCATCTTTGCCTCGTATATCATCGTCCAGATGCTCCCCAGGTTGGTCAGTCCTATTGTGTACGGACTACGAGACAATACATTCAGACAGCATCTAAAGAAGTATCTGCTGTGTTCAATGAGACCAAGCATCAAACACGGACCTCACTGAAAATCATGTTGCTGTACTTGACCATGTGTGTATATATAACCTTTTTGCTAAATAACTAGTTAACTGTCAGTCGTAACCTTTTTATTTGTGAATAGATATTATTTACGATACATTTTTAAAAGGTTTTCAGAATATACTCTTGATTTACAGAATATGATTTTACAGGGAAAACATGTTCAGACGAAGGCTGTGATATGTGTAACTATTCACACGTTTTGTCTTTAAGGTCCAAAATGACGTGAAATTGTAAAGTTCTAAGTATAAAAACTTCACATTTTCTTGAGGAATGATAAAAGATAATAAAATTGCACTCAGGTTATTTTACGCAATATGAGAAAAACCACAGCTATTACGTTATTGATGCAGAAAGAAGACGTTCTTTATTTATGTGTGTGTCGACTTATTGAAATGATTGGGGTTGTATTGTTGCCGAAGGGCAGTTGTAAATATAAGAAGATTATTTTTAATCTTACAGTTATTCACTTTGTACAGAATTCAATCCGTTTCCAGTAATGCCCTTTTTATTGTATTTCTATCTAAAATATATACGGATTGGACAAGACATACTGCCCAATCTGTGTACATCGGATCAGGTCTTCCTTAATGTTCACTAGTGATGTCCCACATGCAACCACACACACACACACACACGACATCTGGATTTAACTACTAAATATTTCAAGAGACATCTGACTTAATGTGTGTGTGTGTGTGTGTGTGTCTGTGTGTGTGTGTGCATGTTTGCCATATATGACTAAAGGTGGGTTCATATTCTCTCTGTGATCTTGTCTTTGTATTAAGAGACAATATCTGGATTTTTGTTTCATCATTATTTTGTATGTGGGTCTCATTCTGCACATTAGATTTTTACAAATATGTTCTTTACTCTAAAATGAAACAATGTTGTTGTTGTTTTGCCGATTTAAACAATCCCAGAAGACGAGCTGTCCTGTTACATCTGACTCTTCTGACTGAAGAGGAAAACAGGTCTCTAAACCAACTGTGTGTGAGGGATAATGCGTTCTTTGTACAAGAACGCATGTGTTTTATTGTACAAATGTCACGTCGCATACTTTAAAGCATTGCTCCAAAACAAACTAAAATGGTAAATGACTAATTTTGCTATGAACTGGAGCGAGAGACCCGATCAGATGATGGAGAGGTGAAAAGTAAAAACACTACACTGAATGAACTGTATCTGAAAATGATTTGTGTGTGAGTAAAAGAAAACCTTTTTAATATTTCAAAAAACTATTGTTAACATAAAGATGCAGAAGAAGTACTCAGGTGTCTTCTTAATAAAAGTAGTAATACGACAAAATATACTGAAAGTACTTAAAGTAAAAGTTCATATGGCCAATTTTAGAATAAAATATATTATATTCTTGAATTGTAAATATTGAGGAATACAACTGGGGAGGCTCGACTGTCTTCACTAGCATCCATGAACGGAGAAGGACTTCTTACTGGAACTAAAACACACGGATGTACTGAACAACCGTGAGATTAAACTCTTAACAAAGAAAGGAGGATGGACTTTGTCTTTAAATAGTGAACAGCAGCTCATGTAAGTTAACTGCGTTTGTTTTTACATGTAGTTTCATAAACTTTGTTCAGGAACTGGGCCACGCCCAGAACACAGCTCATTTCCTCTGCACAGAGTATTTAAGCACAACGAACCTGTTCACTTCCTCTTCGACTCGTCTTCACATGACGTACGACAGACACTCTCTAACTCAGCAGACGCTCCATCCCTACATCCCTCTACCCCTACCCCACATCCAGACGAGCAACGCTCTCTGACTCAGCTTTCATAGACTCAAGACAGACGAACAACGCTCTCTGACTCAGCTTTCATACACTTCAACACGAGGCGCGACAGACAAACAACATCTTAAAACCGCTGACCTTTCACAAAGGCTCTCCTCAACCCTTCCGGATGACCAGCCATATCCCAAAGCTCCCTCCTGTTCTCACCACGCTCGTCGCTAGCGATAACCATCCTCCGTCAACTCCGAAGCGTCCGCCCCGCCTTCCAACAGCCCGGGGGGGGGGGTGGAGATCCCGATTTCGGAATCCCATCCTCCGACCCTAATCCTCTCAATTCTTCACCCACGCCGCTCTCCCGACAGCCGGAGTTCTAGGCGCTCGAACGACCGGCGAAACCACCGTGACCCTCCTTCACCATTCCGAGGCCCCGACAGTCTCTATATATCCCACTTCTCCGAGTGGACAGTCTCTCAAATGAAGAAAGCAATCATCCAACGCAACAGTCCTTTACATCAGTCCGTTACAAAGTGCAACTTTCCAAACTTTTCTAGCACCGGTAGCACAACACCCCTCTCGCTCTCCGAGCCTCCAGAGCACTTCCGGGTTCCCGGCGCCACATCAGGTGCACGGCGATGATGTCATGACGCATCACACGGCGGAAGAAGCCCATCCATCTACATCAGTCCCTCCAGAGGGCCAGGTTGTGTACTCTGATCGTGAATCTTTAATCTGAGTTTAATACGGCCAGTAAGTACCCGATTAGGGTAATGAGACCGGTACCAAGGCTATGAATCGATCCTCTTCAAGACGAGGCACGATTAAATATCTGACAAACTGCATGCGGGAGTTAGATATACGGCATTCAGTAGGAGAAAGTGTTTTAGCGTGAGTTAGGCTGCTGCTTCCAGTCTGCTGTTGGCCTCAACTTAGATGTGGTTAGAGAAGGGCAGTCGACTGCGTCCTGCCTTAAGTTGTCCCATACCATACTGACTCTGGCCGTCAAGCTCCCCGGGCGCCAGAGACATCTCCGAGAAATGTTTTTCCGCCTAACTTCACGATTAACCCAGGCACATCCATCCTGGCATCCTTTCATGTTCTGTTACTTCTACCTTCCATGTTCCACCCACCTCGGCCAACTTCGGCTAACTGCTCCCACCTCTACCGGCTACCCCAGCTGCACAGACCGCTCCAACAACAGAACAGGTAGGTATATGGCACAGCTAAGGGAGCAGCTGGGGGTTGGTTTTCTTGCCAGGGTTGTTTCTTCCTGCCTATGCTACTTAAGCTCAAGTTCAACCAGCCGAACTCCCCGCAAGATCCCCTGTTGCGGTCTCGGGCTCACCACCACTTTCGCCATATCTTGGGCCGATCCACCGCTTCAAGCCAAGGAATTTCGGACCACATCCTCAAGATACGTGATTGTTGGGCTTCCACCACGTACCTCTCACAAGTTCATTCCAACCCGAACGACACCAGAAACCCCATCGGCATCAGTCTTTATGGAGCTATCTTTGGGGACTCTGTACTGCCAGAGCTTCCGAAGAGACAGCCCCACCCTACAAGTCTCCATTCCCGCCAGCCGCCGGACATCAACGGTCCCCCTTCGATCGCCTAACCTCCTTCCTACGAACCCTCCTCGTTTCTTCTTCCTTACATCCCTTCATCCCTACCCTACATCCCTTCATCCCTTCATCCCTCTACCCTACATCCCTTCATTCCTCTACCCCTACCCTACATCCCATCATCTCTTCATCCCTACCCTACATCCCTTCATCCCTCTACCCTACATCCCTTCATTCCTCTACCCCTACCCTACATCCCATCATCTCTTCATCCCTACCCTACATCCCTTCATTCCTCTACCCTACATCCCTTCATTCCTCTACCCCTACCCTACATCCCATCATCTCTTCATCCCTACCCTACATCCCTTCATCCCTCTACCCTACATCCCTTCATTCCTCTACCCCTACCCTACATCCCATCATCTCTTCATCCCTACCCTACATCCCTTCATCCCTCTACCCTACATCCCTTCATTCCTCTACCCCTACCCTACATCCCATCATCTCTTCATCCCTACCCTACATACCTTCATCCCTCTACCCTACATCCCTTCATTCTTCAACCCCTACCCTACATCCCTCTACCTCGACCCCTACCCCTCATCCCTTCATCTCTTCATCCCTACCCTACATCCCTACATCTATTCATCCCTCGACCCCTTCCGCTTCTTGAATCTAACAATCATTCCACTATGCAATAAACCTCTCGAAACTCAAACTGTTATTGGCGTGGTCCTTGTTGGTGAAATCTGGAGTAGCTTTAATATGCTTGTTTGTATAGTATTATTTGTCCAACTTGTTTTTATGAAGATGGATTTTTGTTTGGTTTTATATGTGATAGGAACCATTGTTACGTCCAATGTTGCTCTGGGGACATATTTAGCCGGTGCCAGTGTTGCCAACTTGGCGACTTTCTCGCTAAATCTGGCGACTTTCCAAACCCTCATGGCGATTTTTTTGTCAAAAGCTACTAGTGACAAATCTAGAGACTTGTTCTGGTGTTGGAGAATTTTCTGGTGTTTTGACGTTAAAGCTCGTACGTTCTGACTGTCGTGAACGAGCAGCGCGAGCTGCCGTGAGCCCCTCCGCCGCGGCAACTCTCTCAGCAGCCTCGCGCAGCAGTCAGAGGAGAGAGGAGACGCACTCTATCTACAGGTGTTGGCTTCATTTTGACACGAAACAAATAATAACCGTAGCTGCGTTTCAGCTGCAGGACAGTAGTGAAGGCCCAGGTATAAAATGCACGGTCCGCCACTGATATACACATATATCTGTGTGTATATATTATATATATGAATATACTGTATATTTGTTTATAAATACATTTCTCATTTGTCACTTTCAAAGACTGAAGGTCATTTGGAGACTATAAATTGCCCGTAGGTGTGAATGTGAGCGTGAATGTTTGTCTGTCTCTACATGTGCCCTGCGATGAACTGGCGACCTGTCCAGGGTGAACCCTGCCTTCGCCCAATGTCAGCTAGGATCGGCTCCAGCGCCCCGCGACCCTGAACAGGATAAGCGGTTTGAAGAATGGAATGGAAGTATTGAAAATTGCACTATAGTACTTTAGTAAATGTACTTTGTTACAATACACAATTGTTAACATAAATACATTTAACAACCGAAAAACGAATACACATTAATAACATTAACATATATTTACAACATCACAATGAATATGGAATATTTGAAGAACACTTTTAAAATTCATTTTTAATGATTAAAACGTGTAGTTTGAATATAAATAAGGTGCCAGAGTGCATCAAAAGCATGAAAATAGAGCTTGTTATTCAAAACAACATTGAAACAACAGCTTTCCTTCTTAACTTTAGCTGGATGAAGTCATTGAGGTTACAGCAGCTCCCTGATGCTGCTTCATAAAAAGAGATGAAACCGCTTCACACTCATTTCATAACTGGTGAAGGTGGAAACTAGAGCATTCTATCTGAGGTAGGAATGTCTTTGATGCTCTCATACTGTGTTAGTGTAGTATTCTACTGTGGTGTTTAGAATATTGTAATCATTTTGAACAATATGAAATTATTATGCTCAACTTCTAAATTTCTATATACAATTTAACAACTAGATGGGAGAATGTGTTTTGAGAAGTGGATAACAGTTCATCTCAAAACAGAAAAAACATTTAAAGATGAATGGTTTTCCTATAAACAGTGTGAGGATGAGTGAATTGGCCGTAGATTTATTTCACCCTCCCTTCAATTGTTAACCAAGGTATTCCTGCTATGGTTGGAAATGTGTTTTATATGTTTGAAATGTTCCTCAGACGCTTGCAGGATCCTCAGATCAGCTCAATGAATTCATCGTCTTCTGGCTTTAACGTGTCGTCTCTGAGGTATCGAGACTCCTACAACACAGTCGTAGCCAAAAATGTGATTGTTCTGACTCTCGGCCTCATCATCAACTACATCAACGGTTCCTTGATTCACACCTTCAGGAAACACCAGGTCACAGTCCTTTAGCACTGATTGTGTGTTACACTTTGTTAATATGTCATACTGTGTTGTTATATCATACACTGTATTATATTTCTATTATTTATATATATTTATACGGACAGGTATCATTACTTTATCACATTATAAATGAGTCTGATGGACGCAACATTCCTCCTGAATGATTTTTATGATTACTCCAATTCTAATTAAATTTTGATATTTCCCTTATTGTTTATTCTTATTAATTATTTTATCTTATCAATATTATTTATTTTTCAGGTGCCGATATTTGGAAGATATTGAGTTGTTTAGACTGTGGTTCTTTCTTTTTTCTGTCCTCTCCTTCAGATATTTTATGTGAATCCCCGTTACATCCTCTTCATCCACCTGGTGGTGAACGACATGATCCAGCTGACGTCATCAATCAGCCTGTTTGTCTTAACTTACAACTTCCACAGAATTAATGTTTCCTTATGTTGCCTCATTATGAGCTTCACTGTCTTCACCAACCTCAACACTCCATTCAATTTAGCTGTCATGGCCGTGGAGTGTTACATCGCTATCTGTCTACCACTGCGACACGCTGAGCTCTGTACCATCAGAAGAACATACATTCTGATTGGTTTGATTTGGGCCATGAGTGCAGTTTCAATACTGTCAGATCTCTTTATTTTACTGGCTACAGAGCCTGTGGAGTTATTTTATTCCACCATTTATTGTATTGTTAATAATCTGTTCAGTCACCCTATCCACCTAAAAAAGAAGGACGTTTCCTTCCTAGTTTACCTGGTTGTTGTTTGGCTCACGCTCCTCTACACTTACATCAAGGTCATCTTAGCTGCTAAAACAGCTAAAGCATCGAACTCAACTAAAGGAGACACAAACAAAGCCAGGAACACCATCCTGCTGCATGGCTTTCAGCTGCTGCTGTGTATGCTCACCTACGTAGCCCATCTCATCATAAAGGCTCTGGTGTACATCTTCCCTGAATATCATGGAATGATCATCTTAGCCTCGTATATCATCGTCCAGATGCTCCCCAGGTTGGTCAGTCCTATTGTGTACGGACTACGAGACAATACATTCAGACAGCATCTAAAGAAGTATCTGCTGTGTTCAATGAGACCAAGCATCAAACACGGACCTCACTGAAAATCATGTTGCTGTACTTGACCATGTGTGTATATATAACCTTTTTGCTAAATAACTAGTTAACTGTCAGTCGTAACCTTTTTATTTGTGAATAGATATTATTTACGATACATTTTTAAAAGGTTTTCAGAATATACTCTTGATTTACAGAATATGATTTTACAGGGAAAACATGTTCAGACGAAGGCTGTGATATGTGTAACTATTCACACGTTTTGTCTTTAAGGTCCAAAATGACGTGAAATTGTAAAGTTCTAAGTATAAAAACTTCACATTTTCTTGAGGAACGATAAAAGATAATACAATTGCACTCAGGTTATTTTACGCAATATGAGAAAAACCACAGCTATTACGTTATTGATGCAGAAAGAAGACGTTCTTTATTTATGTGTGTGTCGACTTATTGAAATGATTGGGGTTGTATTGTTGCCGAAGGGCAGTTGTAAATATAAGAAGATTATTTTTAATCATACAGTTATTCACTTTGTACAGAATTCAATCCGTTTCCAGTAATGCCCTTTTTATTGTATTTCTATCTAAAATATATACGGATTGGACAAGACATACTGCCCAATCTGTGTACATCGGATCAGGTCTTCCTTAATGTTCACTAGTGATGTCCCACATGCAACCACACACACACACACACACACGACATCTGGATTTAACTACTAAATATTTCAAGAGACATCTGACTTAATGTGTGTGTGTGTGTCTGTGTGTGTGTGTGCGTGTTTGCCATATATGACTAAAGGTGGGTTCATATTCTCTCTGTGATCTTGTCTTTGTATTAAGAGACAATATCTGGATTTTTGTTTCATCATTATTTTGTATGTGTGTCTCATTCTGCACATTAGATTTTTACAAATATGTTCTTTACTCTAAAATGAAACAATGTTGTTGTTGTTTTGCCGATTTAAACAATCCCAGAAGACGAGCTGTCCTGTTACATCTGACTCTTCTGACTGAAGAGGAAAACAGGTCTCTAAACCAACTGTGTGTGTGAGGGATAATGCGTTCTTTAGGTGTTTTATTGTACAAATGTCACGTCGCATACTTTAAAGCGTTGCTCCAAAACAAACTAAAACGGTAAATGACTAATTTTGCTATGAACTGGAGCGAGAGACCCGATCAGATGATGGAGAGGTGAAAAGTAAAAACACTACACTGAATGAACTGTATCTGAAAATGATTTGTGTGTGAGTAAAAGAAAACCTTTTTAATATTTCAAAAAACTATTGTTAACATAAAGATGCAGAAGAAGTACTCAGGTGTCTTCTTAATAAAAGTAGTAATACGACAAAATATACTGAAAGTACTTAAAGTAAAAGTTCATATGGCCAATTTTAGAATAAAATATATTATATTCTTGAATTGTAAATATTGAGGAATACAACTGGGGAGGCTCGACTGTCTTCACTAGCATCCATGAACGGAGAAGGACTTCTTACTGGAACTAAAACACACGGATGTACTGAACAACCGTGAGATTAAACTCTTAACAAAGAAAGGAGGATGGACTTTGTCTTTAAATAGTGAACAGCAGCTCATGTAAGTTAACTGCGTTTGTTTTTACATGTAGTTTCATAAACTTTGTTCAGGAACTGGGCCACGCCCAGAACACAGCTCATTTCCTCTGCACAGAGTATTTAAGCACAACGAACCTGTTCACTTCCTCTTCGACTCGTCTTCACATGACGTACGACAGACACTCTCTAACTCAGCAGACGCTCCATCCCTACATCCCTCTACCCCTACCCCACATCCAGACGAGCAACGCTCTCTGACTCAGCTTTCATAGACTCAAGACAGACGAACAACGCTCTTTGACTCAGCTTTCATACACTTCAACACGAGGCGCGACAGACAAACAACATCTTAAAACCGCTGACCTTTCACAAAGGCTCTCCTCAACCCTTCCGGATGACCAGCCATATCCCAAAGCTCCCTCCTGTTCTCACCACGCTCGTCGCTAGCGATAACCATCCTCCGTCAACTCCGAAGCGTCCGCCCCGCCTTCCAACAGCCCGGGGGGGGGGGGGGGGGGGGAGATCCCGATTTCGGAATCCCATCCTCCGACCCTAATCCTCTCAATTCTTCACCCACGCCGCTCTCCCGACAGCCGGGGTTCTAGGCGCTCGAACGACCGGCGAAACCACCGTGACCCTCCTTCACCATTCCGAGGCCCCGACAGTCTCTATATATCCCACTTCTCCGAGTGGACAGTCTCTCAAATGAAGAAAGCAATCATCCAACGCAACAGTCCTTTACATCAGTCCATTACAAAGCGCAACTTTCCAAACTTTTCTAGCACCGGTAGCACAACACCCCTCTCGCTCTCCGAGCCTCCAGAGCACTTCCGGGTTCCCGGCGCCACATCAGGTGCACGGCGATGACGTCATGACGCATCACACGGCGGAAGAAGCCCATCCATCTACATCAGTCCCTCCAGAGGGCCAGGTTGTATACTCTGATCGTGAATCTTTAATCTGAGTTTAATACGGCCAGTAAGTACCCGATTAGGGTAATGAGACCGGTACCAAGGCTATGAATCGATCCTCTTCAAGACGAGGCACGATTAAATATCTGACAAACTGCATGCGGGAGTTAGATATACGGCATTCAGTAGGAGAAAGTGTTTTAGCGTGAGTTAGGCTGCTGCTTCCAGTCTGCTGTTGGCCTCAACTTAGATGTGGTTAGAGAAGGGCAGTCGATGCATCCTGCCTTAAGTTGTCCCATACCATACTGACTCTGGCCGTCAAGCTCCCCGGGCGCCAGAGACATCTCCGAGAAATGTTTTTCCGCCTAACTTCACGATTAACCCAGGCACATCCATCCTGGCATCCTTTCATGTTCTGTTACTTCTACCTTCCATGTTCCACCCACCTCGGCCAACTTCGGCTAACTCCTCCCACCTCTACCGGCTACCCCAGCTGCACAGACCGCTCCAACAACAGAACAGGTAGGTATATGGCACAGCTAAGGGAGCAGCTGGGGGTTGGTTTTCTTGCCAGGGATGCAACAGTTGTTTCTTCCTGCCTATGCTACTTAAGCTCAAGTTCAACCAGCCGAACTCCCCGCAAGATCCCCTGTTGCGGTCTCGGGCTCACCACCACTTTCGCCATATCTTGGGCAGATCCACCGCTTCAAGCCAAGGAATTTCGGACCACATCCTCAAGATACGTGATTGTTGGGCTTCCACCACGTACCTCTCACAAGTTCATTCCAACCCGAACGACACCAGAAACCCCATCGGCATCAGTCTTTATGGAGCTATCTTTGGGGACTCTGTACTGCCAGAGCTTCCGAAGAGACAGCCCCACCCTACAAGTCTCCATTCCCGCCAGCCGCCGGACATCAACGGTCCCCCTTCGATCGCCTAACCTCCTTCCTACGAACCCTCCTCGTTTCTTCTTCCTTACATCCCTTCATCCCTACCCTACATCCCTTCATCCCTTCATCCCTCTACCCTACATCCCTTCATTCCTCTACCCCTACCCTACATCCCATCATCTCTTCATCCCTACCCTACATCCCTTCATCCCTCTACTCTACATCCCTTCATTCCTCTACCCCTACCCTACATCCCATCATCTCTTCATCCCTACCCTACATCCCTTCATCCCTCTACTCTACATCCCTTCATTCCTCTACCCCTACCCTACATTCCATCATCTCTTCATCCCTACCCTACATCCCTTCATCCCTCTACCCTACATCCCTTCATTCCTCTACCCCTACCCTACATCCCATCATCTCTTCATCCCTACCCTACATCCCTTCATCCCTCTACCCTACATCCCTTCATTCCTCTACCCCTACCCTACATCCCATCATCTCTTCATCCCTACCCTACATCCCTTCATCCCTCTACCCTACATCCCTTCATTCCTCTACCCCTACCCTACATCCCATCATCTCTTCATCCCTACCCTACATACCTTCATCCCTCTACCCTACATCCCTTCATTCTTCAACCCCTACCCTACATCCCTCTACCTCGACCCCTACCCCTCATCCCTTCATCTCTTCATCCCTACCCTACATCCCTACATCTTTTCATCCCTCGACCCCTTCCGCTTCTTGAATCTAACAATCATTCCACTATGCAATAAACCTCTCGAAACTCAAACTGTTATTGGCGTGGTCCTTGTTGGTGAAATCTGGAGTAGCTTTAATATGCTTGTTTGTATAGTATTATTTGTCCAACTTGTTTTTATGAAGATGGATTTTTGTTTGGTTTTATATGTGATAGGAACCATTGTTACGTCCAATGTTGCTCTGGGGACATATTTAGCCGGTGCCAGTGTTGCCAACTTGGCGACTTTCTCGCTAAATCTGGCGACTTTCCAAACCCTCATGGCGATTTTTTTGTCAAACGCTACTAGTGACAAATCCAGAGACTTGTTCTGGTGTTGGAGAATTTTCTGGTGTTTTGACGTTAAAGCTCGTACGTTCTGACTGTCGTGAACGAGCAGCGCGAGCTGCCGTGAGCCCCTCCGCCGCGGCAACTCTCTCAGCAGCCTCGCGCAGCAGTCAGAGGAGAGAGGAGACGCACTCTATCTACAGGTGTTGGCTTCATTTTGACACGAAACAAATAATAACCGTAGCTGCGTTTCAGCTGCAGGACAGTAGTGAAGGCCCAGGTATAAAATGCACGGTCCGCCACTGATATACACATATATCTGTGTGTATATATTATATATATGAATATACTGTATATTTGTTTATAAATACATTTCTCATTTGTCACTTTCAAAGACTGAAGGTCATTTGGAGACTATAAATTGCCCGTAGGTGTGAATGTCAGCGTGAATGTTTGTCTGTCTCTACATGTGCCCTGCGATGAACTGGCGACCTGTCCAGGGTGAACCCTGCCTTCGCCCAATGTCAGCTAGGATCGGCTCCAGCGCCCCGCGACCCTGAACAGGATAAGCGGTTTGAAGAATGGAATGGAAGTATTGAAAATTGCACTATAGTACTTTAGTAAATGTACTTTGTTACAATACACAATTGTTAACATAAATACATTTAACAACCGAAAAACGAATACACATTAATAACATTAACATATATTTACAACATCACAATGAATATGGAATATTTGAAGAACACTTTTAAAATTCATTTTTAATGATTAAAACGTGTAGTTTGAATATAAATAAGGTGCCAGAGTGCATCAAAAGCATGAAAATAGAGCTTGTTATTCAAAACAACATTGAAACAACAGCTTTCCTTCTTAACTTTAGCTGGATGAAGTCATTGAGGTTACAGCAGCTCCCTGATGCTGCTTCATAAAAAGAGATGAAACCGCTTCACACTCATTTCATAACTGGTGAAGGTGGAAACTAGAGCATTCTATCTGAGGTAGGAATGTCTTTGATGCTCTCATACTGTGTTAGTGTAGTATTCTACTGTGGTGTTTAGAATATTGTAATCATTTTGAACAATATGAAATTATTATGCTCAACTTCTAAATTTCTATATACAATTTAACAACTAGATGGGAGAATGTGTTTTGAGAAGTGGATAACAGTTCATCTCAAAACAGAAAAAACATTTAAAGATGAAAGGTTTTCCTATAAACAGTGTGAGGATGAGTGAATTGGCCGTAGATTTATTTCACTCTCCCTTCAATTGTTAACCAAGGTATTCCTGCTATGGTTGGAAATGTGTTTTATATGTTTGAAATGTTCCTCAGACGCTTGCAGGATCCTCAGATCAGCTCAATGAATTCATCGTCTTCTGGCTTTAACGTGTCGTCTCTGAGGTATCGAGACTCCTACAACACAGTCGTAGCCAAAAATGTGATTGTTCTGACTCTCGGCCTCATCATCAACTACATCAACGGTTCCTTGATTCACACCTTCAGGAAACACCAGGTCACAGTCCTTTAGCACTGATTGTGTGTTACACTTTGTTAATATGTCATACTGTGTTGTTATATCATACACTGTATTATATTTCTATTATTTATATATATTTATACGGACAGGTATCATTACTTTATCACATTATAAATGAGTCTGATGGACGCAACATTCCTCCTGAATGATTTTTATGATTACTCCAATTCTAATTAAATTTTTATATTTCCCTTATTGTTTATTCTTATTAATTATTTTATCTTATCAATATTATTTATTTTTCAGGTGCCGATATTTGGAAGATATTGAGTTGTTTAGACTGTGGTTCTTTCTTTTTTCTGTCCTCTCCTTCAGATATTTTATGTGAATCCCCGTTACATCCTCTTCATCCACCTGGTGGTGAACGACATGATCCAGCTGACGTCATCAATCAGCCTGTTTGTCTTAACTTACAACTTCCACAGAATTAATGTTTCCTTATGTTGCCTCATTATGATCTTCACTGTCTTCACCAACCTCAACACTCCATTCAATTTAGCTGTCATGGCCGTGGAGTGTTACATCGCTATCTGTCTACCACTGCGACACGCTGAGCTCTGTACCATCAGAAGAACATACATTCTGATTGGTTTGATTTGGGCCATGAGTGCAGTTTCAATACTGTCAGATCTCTTTATTTTACTGGCTACAGAGCCTGTGGAGTTATTTTATTCCACCATTTATTGTATTGTTGATAATCTGTTCAGTCACCCTATCCACGTAAAAAAGAAGGACGTTTCCTTCCTAGTTTACCTGGTTGTTGTTTGGCTCACGCTCCTCTACACTTACATCAAGATCATCTTAGCTGCTAAAACAGCTAAAGCATCGAACTCAACTAAAGGAGACACAAACAAAGCCAGGAACACCATCCTGCTGCATGGCTTTCAGCTGCTGCTGTGTATGCTCACCTACGTAGCCCATCTCATCATAAAGGCTCTGGTGTACATCTTCCCTGAATATTATAAAATGATCATCTTTGCCTCGTATATCATCGTCCAGATGCTCCCCAGGTTGGTCAGTCCTATTGTGTACGGACTACGAGACAATACATTCAGACAGCATCTAAAGAAGTATCTGCTGTGTTCAATGAGACCAAGCATCAAACACGGACCTCACTGAAAATCATGTTGCTGTACTTGACCATGTGTGTATATATAACCTTTTTGCTAAATAACTAGTTAACTGTCAGTCGTAACCTTTTTATTTGTGAATAGATATTATTTACGATACATTTTTAAAAGGTTTTCAGAATATACTCTTGATTTACAGAATATGATTTTACAGGGAAAACATGTTCAGACGAAGGCTGTGATATGTGTAACTATTCACACGTTTTGTCTTTAAGGTCCAAAATGACGTGAAATTGTAAAGTTCTAAGTATAAAAACTTCACATTTTCTTGAGGAACGATAAAAGATAATAAAATTGCACTCAGGTTATTTTACGCAATATGAGAAAAACCACAGCTATTACGTTATTGATGCAGAAAGAAGACGTTCTTTATTTATGTGTGTGTCGACTTATTGAAATGATTGGGGTTGTATTGTTGCAGAAGGGCAGTTGTAAATATAAGAAGATTATTTTTAATCTTACAGTTATTCACTTTGTACAGAATTCAATCCGTTTCCAGTAATGCCCTTTTTATTGTATTTCTATCTAAAATATATACGGATTGGACAAGACATACTGCCCAATCTGTGTACATCGGATCAGGTCTTCCTTAATGTTCACTAGTGATGTCCCACATGCAACCACACACACACACGCACACACACGACATCTGGATTTAACTACTAAATATTTCAAGAGACATCTGACTTAATGTGTGTGTGTGTGTCTGTGTGTGTGTGTGCGTGTTTGCCATATATGACTAAAGGTGGGTTCATATTCTCTCTGTGATCTTGTCTTTGTATTAAGAGACAATATCTGGATTTTTGTTTCATCATTATTTTGTATGTGTGTCTCATTCTGCACATTAGATTTTTACAAATATGTTCTTTACTCTAAAATGAAACAATGTTGTTGTTGTTTTGCCGATTTAAACAATCCCAGAAGACGAGCTGTCCTGTTACATCTGACTCTTCTGACTGAAGAGGAAAACAGGTCTCTAAACCAACTGTGTGTGTGAGGGATAATGCGTTCTTTAGGTGTTTTATTGTACAAATGTCACGTCGCATACTTTAAAGCGTTGCTCCAAAACAAACTAAAACGGTAAATGACTAATTTTGCTATGAACTGGAGCGAGAGACCCGATCAGATGATGGAGAGGTGAAAAGTAAAAACACTACACTGAATGAACTGTATCTGAAAATGATTTGTGTGTGAGTAAAAGAAAACCTTTTTAATATTTCAAAAACTATTGTTAACATAAAGATGCAGAAGAAGTACTCAGGTGTCTTCTTAATAAAAGTAGTAATACGACAAAATATACTGAAAGTACTTAAAGCAAAAGTTCATATGGCCAATTTTAGAATAAAATATATTATATTCTTGAATTGTAAATATTGAGGAATACAACTGGGGAGGCTCGACTGTCTTCACTAGCATCCATGAATGGAGAAGGACTTCTTACTGGAACTAAAACACACGGATGTACTGAACAACCGTGAGATTAAACTCTTAACAAAGAAAGGAGGATGGACTTTGTCTTTAAATAGTGAACAGCAGCTCATGTAAGTTAACTGCGTTTGTTTTTACATGTAGTTTCATAAACTTTGTTCAGGAACTGGGCCACGCCCAGAACACAGCTCATTTCCTCTGCACAGAGTATTTAAGCACAACGAACCTGTTCACTTCCTCTTCGACTCGTCTTCACATGACGTACGACAGACACTCTCTAACTCAGCAGACGCTCCATCCCTACATCCCTCTACCCCTACCCCACATCCAGACGAGCAACGCTCTCTGACTCAGCTTTCATAGACTCAAGACAGACGAACAACGCTCTTTGACTCAGCTTTCATACACTTCAACACGAGGCGCGACAGACAAACAACATCTTAAAACCGCTGACCTTTCACAAAGGCTCTCCTCAACCCTTCCGGATGACCAGCCATATCCCAAAGCTCCCTCCTGTTCTCACCACGCTCGTCGCTAGCGATAACCATCCTCCGTCAACTCCGAAGCGTCCGCCCCGCCTTCCAACAGCCCGGGGGGGGGGGGGGGGGGCGGGAGATCCCGATTTCGGAATCCCATCCTCCGACCCTAATCCTCTCAATTCTTCACCCACGCCGCTCTCCCGACAGCCGGAGTTCTAGGCGCTCGAACGACCGGCGAAACCACCGTGACCCTCCTTCACCATTCCGAGGCCCCGACAGTCTCTATATATCCCACTTCTCCGAGTGGACAGTCTCTCAAATGAAGAAAGCAATCATCCAACACAACAGTCCTTTACATCAGTCCGTTACAAAGCGCAACTTTCCAAACTTTTCTAGCACCGGTAGCACAACACCCCTCTCGCTCTCCGAGCCTCCAGAGCACTTCCGGGTTCCCGGCGCCACATCAGGTGCACGGCGATGACATCATGACGCATCACACGGCGGAAGAAGCCCATCCATCTACATCAGTCCCTCCAGAGGGCCAGGTTGTATACTCTGATCGTGAATCTTTAATCTGAGTTTAATACGGCCAGTAAGTACCCGATTAGGGTAATGAGACCGGTACCAAGGCTATGAATCGATCCTCTTCAAGACGAGGCACGATTAAATATCTGACAAACTGCATGCGGGAGTTAGATATACGGCATTCAGTAGGAGAAAGTGTTTTAGCGTGAGTTAGGCTGCTGCTTCCAGTCTGCTGTTGGCCTCAACTTAGATGTGGTTAGAGAAGGGCAGTCGACTGCGTCCTGCCTTAAGTTGTCCCATACCATACTGACTCTGGCCGTCAAGCTCCCCGGGCGCCAGAGACATCTCCGAGAAATGTTTTTCCGCCTAACTTCACGATTAACCCAGGCACATCCATCCTGGCATCCTTTCATGTTCTGTTACTTCTACCTTCCATGTTCCACCCACCTCGGCCAACTTCGGCTAACTCCTCCCACCTCTACCGGCTACCCCAGCTGCACAGACTGCTCCAACAACAGAACAGGTAGGTATATGGCACAGCTAAGGGAGCAGCTGGGGGTTGGTTTTCTTGCCAGGGATGCAACAGTTGTTTCTTCCTGCCTATGCTACTTAAGCTCAAGTTCAACCAGCCGAACTCCCCGCAAGATCCCCTGTTGCGGTCTCGGGCTCACCAACCACCACTTTCGCCATATCTTGGGCCGATCCACCGCTTCAAGCCAAGGAATTTCGGACCACATCCTCAAGATACGTGATTGTTGGGCTTCCACCACGTACCTCTCACAAGTTCATTCCAACCCGAACGACACCAGAAACCCCATCGGCATCAGTCTTTATGGAGCTATCTTTGGGGACTCTGTACTGCCAGAGCTTCCGAAGAGACAGCCCCACCCTACAAGTCTCCATTCCCGCCAGCCGCCGGACATCAACGGTCCCCCTTCGATCGCCTAACCTCCTTCCTACGAACCCTCCTCGTTTCTTCTTCCTTACATCCCTTCATCCCTACCCTACATCCCTCTACCCTACATCCCTTCATTCCTCTACCCCTACCCTACATCCCATCATCTCTTCATCCCTACCCTACATCCCTTCATCCCTCTACCCTACATCCCTTCATTCCTCTACCCCTACCCTACATCCCATCATTCCTCTACCCCTACCCTACATCCCATCATCTCTTCATCCCTACCCTACATCCCTTCATCCCTCTACCCTACATCCCTTCATTCCTCTACCCCTACCCTACATCCCATCATCTCTTCATCCCTACCCTACATCCCTTCATCCCTCTACCCTACATCCCTTCATTCCTCTACCCCTACCCTACATCCCATCATCTCTTCATCCCTACCCTACATCCCTTCATCCCTCTACCCTACATCCCTTCATTCCTCTACCCCTACCCTACATCCCATCATCTCTTCATCCCTACCCTACATCCCTTCATCCCTCTACCCTACATCCCTTCATTCTTCAACCCCTACCCTACATCCCTCTACCTCGACCCCTACCCCTCATCCCTTCATCTCTTCATCCCTACCCTACATCCCTACATCTATTCATCCCTCGACCCCTTCCGCTTCTTGAATCTAACAATCATTCCACTATGCAATAAACCTCTCGAAACTCAAACTGTTATTGCCGTGGTCCTTGTTGGTGAAATCTGGAGTAGCTTTAATATGCTTGTTTGTATAGTATTATTTGTCCAACTTGTTTTTATGAAGATGGATTTTTGTTTGGTTTTATATGTGATAGGAACCATTGTTACGTCCAATGTTGCTCTGGGGACATATTTAGCCGGTGCCAGTGTTGCCAACTTGGCGACTTTCTCGCTAAATCTGGCGACTTTCCAAACCCTCATGGCGATTTTTTTGTCAAAAGCTACTAGTGACAAATCTAGAGACTTGTTCTGGTGTTGGAGAATTTTCTGGTGTTTTGACGTTAAAGCTCGTACGTTCTGACTGTCGTGAACGAGCAGCGCGAGCTGCCGTGAGCCCCTCCGCCGCGGCAACTCTCTCAGCAGCCTCACGCAGCAGTCAGAGGAGAGAGGAGACGCACTCTATCTACAGGTGTTGGCTTCATTTTGACACGAAACAAATAATAACCGTAGCTGCGTTTCAGCTGCAGGACAGTAGTGAAGGCCCAGGTATAAAATGCACGGTCCGCCACTGATATACACATATATCTGTGTGTATATATTATATATATGAATATACTGTATATTTGTTTATAAATACATTTCTCATTTGTCACTTTCAAAGACTGAAGGTCATTTGGAGACTATAAATTGCCCGTAGGTGTGAATGTCAGCGTGAATGTTTGTCTGTCTCTACATGTGCCCTGCGATGAACTGGCGACCTGTCCAGGGTGAACCCTGCCTTCGCCCAATGTCAGCTAGGATCGGCTCCAGCGCCCCGCGACCCTGAACAGGATAAGCGGTTTGAAGAATGGAATGGAAGTATTGAAAATTGCACTATAGTACTTTAGTAAATGTACTTTGTTACAATACACAATTGTTAACATAAATACATTTAACAACCGAAAAACGAATACACATTAATAACATTAACATATATTTACAACATCACAATGAATATGGAATATTTGAAGAACACTTTTAAAATTCATTTTTAATGATTAAAACGTGTAGTTTGAATATAAATAAGGTGCCAGAGTGCATCAAAAGCATGAAAATAGAGCTTGTTATTCAAAACAACATTGAAACAACAGCTTTCCTTCTTAACTTTAGCTGGATGAAGTCATTGAGGTTACAGCAGCTCCCTGATGCTGCTTCATAAAAAGAGATGAAACCGCTTCACACTCATTTCATAACTGGTGAAGGTGGAAACTAGAGCATTCTATCTGAGGTAGGAATGTCTTTGATGCTCTCATACTGTGTTAGTGTAGTATTCTACTGTGGTGTTTAGAATATTGTAATCATTTTGAACAATATGAAATTATTATGCTCAACTTCTAAATTTCTATATACAATTTAACAACTAGATGGGAGAATGTGTTTTGAGAAGTGGATAACAGTTCATCTCAAAACAGAAAAAACATTTAAAGATGAAAGGTTTTCCTATAAACAGTGTGAGGATGAGTGAATTGGCCGTAGATTTATTTCACTCTCCCTTCAATTGTTAACCAAGGTATTCCTGCTATGGTTGGAAATGTGTTTTATATGTTTGAAATGTTCCTCAGACGCTTGCAGGATCCTCAGATCAGCTCAATGAATTCATCGTCTTCTGGCTTTAACGTGTCGTCTCTGAGGTATCGAGACTCCTACAACACAGTCGTAGCCAAAAATGTGATTGTTCTGACTCTCGGCCTCATCATCAACTACATCAACGGTTCCTTGATTCACACCTTCAGGAAACACCAGGTCACAGTCTTTTAGCACTGATTGTGTGTTACACTTTGTTAATATGTCATACTGTGTTGTTATATCATACACTGTATTATATTTCTATTATTTATATATATTTATACGGACAGGTATCATTACTTTATCACATTATAAATGAGTCTGATGGACGCAACATTCCTCCTGAATGATTTTTATGATTACTCCAATTCTAATTAAATTTTTATATTTCCCTTATTGTTTATTCTTATTAATTATTTTATCTTATCAATATTATTTATTTTTCAGGTGCCGATATTTGGAAGATATTGAGTTGTTTAGACTGTGGTTATTTCTTTTTTCTGTCCTCTCCTTCAGATATTTTATGTGAATCCCCGTTACATCCTCTTCATCCACCTGGTGGTGAACGACATGATCCAGCTGACGTCATCAATCAGCCTGTTTGTCTTAACTTACGTCTTCTACAGAATTAATGTTTCCTTATGTTGCCTCATTATGATCTTCACTGTCTTCACCAACCTCAACACTCCATTAAATTTAGCTGTCATGGCCGTGGAGTGTTACATCGCTATCTGTCTACCACTGCGACACGCTGAGCTCTGTACCATCAGAAGAACATACATTCTGATTGGTTTGATTTGGGCCATGAGTGCAGTTTCAATACTGCCAGATCTCTTCATTTTACTGGCTACAGAGCCTGTGGAGTTATTTTATTCCACCATTTATTGTATGGTTGAGAATCTGTTCAGTCACCCTATCCACCTAAAAAAGAAGGACGTTTCCTTCCTAGTTTACCTGGTTGTTGTTTGGCTCACGCTCCTCTACACTTACATCAAGGTCATCTTAGCTGCTAAAACAGCTAAAGCATCGAAATCAACTAAAGGAGACACAAACAAAGCCAGGAACACCATCCTGCTGCATGGCTTTCAGCTGCTGCTGTGTATGCTCACCTACGTAGCCCATCTCATCATAAAGGCTCTGGTGTACAACTTCCCTGAAAATAATCAAATTATCATCTTTGCCTCGTATATCATCGTCCAGATGCTCCCCAGGTTGGTCAGTCCTATTGTGTACGGACTACGAGACAATACATTCAGACAGCATCTAAAGAAGTATCTGCTGTGTTCAATGAGACCAAGCATCAAACACGGACCTCACTGAAAATCATGTTGCTGTACTTGACTATTTATTTATCAATATATATTAGTGCTGGGCAAGTTAACGCGTTATTATCGCATTAACGCATTCATTAATTAATGCCGACAATAATTTTATCCCGCGTTAACGCAATGTTTTTATTCATTATTAAGCAGACATTTTTAACACCAGGACCGGCCGGCAGACCGGCCGGCCGGCAGACAGCTGTTTGTGTGGCGTCTCTTCCTGTTTCTTTCACCTACATTCCCCTGGGTCCTAAGTCCCTCCATGTACAGCAGTGGTCACCAACCTTTTTAAGCCCAAGATCCCCGACCTCTGCCATCTACCTATTGAGGCGTTGAGAGAAAAAGATTGTCCAGACCAGGGGCGTTTCTAGGATTCAAAGAAAGGGGGACGTAGCACCAAGGGGAGTGAGGCATTTTTCTGCGGCATGTTTGCAATTTTTTTTGGGACCTATTTGGGGCTGCGAAAATCCATTGTTTCAGACAGTTCATAGATTGGTTCAATCAGAAAGAGTGTTATTTTGCTCTGTAGTTTTGCTTGCATTCAGTATATGATAACACAAGAGACAGAATTTCAGGGTCACAGTGAAATTTGACAACACAAATATGAACTTTTCTCAAATAAAGAGAGAGAAATACTTTTCCTGCTTGTAAAGGGAAGACGGATAAACTAGCTTTCATATCCGCGTCACTCCCAAATCCTAATTCTTAAAGGGACGCACACAACGGATGGAGAATGTACCTGACAGGGTCAACTTTTGACTTGTTTACTTGTTATGAGCAGAAGGGAATAAGATTTTGATCAACATTTACATCTATTTTGTTGTCCGTGTAATTTTTACATACCAGTGATATTTTATGCTAATTTGGACACTATCACTGAGATAAAGATGAACTTGTTCAGTGTCAAATATACCATTCAATGGAAAAAAAAACCATGAACCACAAAAATAAAAGAACACATTTCAAGTACATCTTAATTATCGAATGATAAATATTGTATGATGGGCTGAAATGGAAGGCACCCAATGCATTCACTATAACCAAGTCAAACTAGGATTACAATGTACAGAGAAAAACACTCTAGGACCAGATCCGGACAGGACTTTCCGCATTGATATTATTTGAATCAGTCTGAAGTTGCTTTCGCGTTGCCTGTCGATTGTGCACACTTCTCGTCACACTGTTTGCCCGAACTAGTTGACTTTACTAGAAAACGGCGAGGAAACCCGTTGTCTCAAACCATTTAAGTTTTTACAAATGGAGGAACTAAACAGATCTAGCTGTGTTAACATAGAACCTTAATGAATGCAGTAGATAGATTTAAGTCCACATTAGTAATCTTTGCTAAAAATCATTAGTTCACTTGAATTATTTCTTTTCTTTAGTGTAAGTTTAATGAAATAACTATTTTAAGTTCAACATACATAAGCATTTATAAACAAATCACTAATATAACATTATTTATTGCTACTTAAGACCATTAGTTTATTTAAGTAATGTCTTTACTTTTAATTAAATTAATTATACTATTTGATTTTGAGATTTAATGTATTGTTTCAAGAAAATTGTACAGAAGGAAAGAAATTAAACAATACATTTGAATGTTCCAATGTGTTTTATTTTTTCAAAACATTGCATTGTAACAAGAAATTCCAACTTGTTGAGAGAAGAAATGCAGCATTACACAGTAACTGCCATGTGAATGACTGTTCACATTACACAGTAACTGTGTAATGTGAACAGTCATTCATATTACACAGTAACTGTGTAATGTGAATGACTGTTCACACGCAGACATTTCAATTTGACTGGATCAGGACAGAGGAACTGGGTTAAAGATATCCAAACAACTGAACACCAACATGCAGTCCTGAGCATACACTGTAAAACACAAGTGGTGGAACATTCCTACTCCTCATTCAACATAAATTCATAACATAATTCTAAATAAGTATCTTAGTCGTTAAACATTTCCTGAGAGTCTTTGGTGACAACGGGGCATTAAAACCATGTGAGGCTTGGTTTGGAGGGGCTAGCAGACCCCACAGTTAAGGTGTCTCTGCATATAAGACCTAAACAGACCGCAAACTCTGCAATGAATAGTATCAAAAACAGGATTTTAAAACATCGCATGTATCACATGTATAACACATACATGTTTAGGCTTGTTCAGTAGGGATGCTGACTGCGGCACGCCTCCTGGAGCTTCCCCTGTCTGCTGCCAGGTTGAACCTCATTGCTGTTTCACACTCATCATCTGTGGCGGCACGTGAGACACGATTCTTTCGACGGCATCTGTAATCACAAGCAGATCATACAAAATCCCATGAGCCCTCAGTGGAACATATAGCAGACATGCAGTCTAAAAGCTCGTGGCTGTCTGGCATGTAAAGGTTTGCTATGCTATATTCAGAGCTAATATATCATATAACTATTATGTGAAGATATAGTCGAGTAATATCTACCTGAGCAGAGAATGAAGTTGAAGTTTCAAAGAGAATTTGTAAGTTTGAACACGACCTAAGACCTCTGGGTGACTTCAGATTGTTTTCATTAAATATTAGTTACTTACGCAGGAGCAAAGTCTTCGACTCCATCTGGCTGAAGGACTTTTCCCCATTTATCCCTTTCCAGTTCATTCTCTTCCCAACATCACCGTTGAACATGCGGGCAAGGATGTTCCATGTAACCCGTTTTGTGTCATGTCCTCCGATGGTTGCCAGGGAGGAAATCTAAAATGGATCAAAAAAGTACTGTTAACACTTTACAGAATGTTTTTTCTACAATTTCACTCTTAAAATCATGCTTTTAAACATATTTAAAAAAGGAAAGAGAAGTTACCAAACAAAGGCTGACCTAGAGGTAGATCAGTTGCTCTCTCAGGTTTGTCTGAGTTCAGGAGGAAAGGTGAACCTCCCACCCCATTGTATGCCCCCTGTTGCCTGGGTCCTAATGGTAGGCTGCCTGTTACCTGCCTGCAGTATTTGAACGGGGGAAAAAGGCGCGTTTGATGTGCGGATACCCCGGGGTCCGCAGTGAGTCCACTGTTTGACGGTGCGCGATCCGGGGGCGACCTGAGTCGACTTATGAACTCACAATATGTACACTTCCATTGCATCTTCACAAGAACCTGTGAAAACAAGAAGAAAACTATTGGCTCAACTTTCAGTTCAACAACCCAGTTCCAGTAACATTAACTCCACTGCAAAACGTTACCCAGCCTCTGCTAATAACCAACTAATGACCTCTGTCAAGAAAAGTTGAGCCCACAGAGCTGCCTCGAAAACATGCATACACGATCAGGGGAAGGTCAGGATATAAAAAGCATAAAGCATATACTCAGAAATCAATAGTTAAAGTGTAATCGAAAGATAAAGTGTATGATCATTATATAACAAAATGTTTAATCAATATGTAACGAATGTTTAATACATAGAGTGATTTAACAAATGTAAACCTGATAATAATATGTGTATCTGAGTATAGTGCAGTCTGAGTGTAGAAAGTACGGAGAAAGAGGAAGTAAGCAGGGTGTTGGCTTCAAGGGATGGGGAAATAATGATGGTTGAGAAGAAAAGACACAAAGCACAATAATGATGAAGGATGAGATCAATAATCATTTTATAAGCAAATGTGTACTAACCAAACCGATTTAACAAATGTAAAAACTGATTAACAAATGTTCTGTGTGACCGGAGCTGCGATGTAAGAAAAGTGTTTTGTCAGGATGAGTTGGCAAAAAGAGAAAGGGGAAGTGCAACAGATGTTGAACACCCAGACAGGGAAGTTGGGGTGATTTCCTCATGCACACACACACAAAAGTTAGGTCATTTTCGAAGCACAGGCACCAGATCAATGATGTCATGTTAATCACGGGCTGCGGGAGGACGTGTTGAGGAAGAGGGGGGAGAGACGCGAGAGGCAGCCCAAAAGTGTTATAAAAGAAGTAACTTGCAAACAGCAAGACGGGAATTCACGATGGGACGCCGACCGAGCCATCCATGGAGAAACACTGGACCTCGTTCGACAGCCGCGTCCGAGGACTTCGTCTCTGTTCACGGAAAGAAGACCACCGTTCGTGGACAACAAGAATTAAAGACGGAGGTTTTCCTCTCCCCACTGCTCGACTCTTAACATCTGGACAACGGAGAAGACGCAGCAGCCCGAGAAAGACTTTGTACTGAGTTTTGAGGACTGTTGAACGGGCTCCGCTGCAGAGCAGGAGGACCGAGGGTCTGGCCAGACCTTCGCTCCTAACAACTCCAAAAGAACCTTTTTCATCGCACCATTGAACATCCAGCTCCAGCCGAGCCGTCTCGGCATCTAAAACTAATGAGTATAATCGAAGAAGAAATTTAAAGTAACGAATCAAGTGTAGTAACATTTTATGTGAGCTGTAGCTTTAACCCTTGCAAACTAACTAAATATAACCTGCAATAAATATCTAATCTGCATTTAAAGTAAATTTCTCAAGTGCATTCATTTGCTCAAGTAGTAAAAAGTTCCTCGTGGCAGTAAAAAGTTAAAGCCATTGTATGTCTAACAACTGAGTTCTGAAAGGTTATCCTAGAGACTGAATCCACTTAACAATCCCTTACGGTTTTAGCAAGAAGTAATCCTAGCCGTTAAAACCTAACCTGGCATTTACCAAGAGCACGGATCCAGAAGAGGGAAGCTGCCATAACCGACGCGACTGGTAGGAGCGCCCGGGGTCAGGGTGGCCCCTCGACCGAGTGCACTCAGACCGGAGGAAGCAGGGTAGACGTCGGGAGTAACGGCAGTTAGAAGAGCCAGGCGAGTTCCCTCGCAAGAACACCAGCTCGACAATCTTTTAACAGAGAGCTGAGTCAGTAAGTAGCCCCGTATCGGGCCAGAAGTACCCCAGGATCTAACACCTCGTGTCTTGAGAAGCGAGCTAAGTTACTGCTATGAATGCAATAAATAACTCCTGTGCAACCTAACCAAGCACCATTTTGAAAAGCTAACGTAACGTTATCATCAGCTAGCTTAAAACACAGCACACGTGTTAAAGTTATAAACGACCCACAGAAAATCGTTAGCATGCTAACACTCAGCTAACGTTAGCGTTTAGCTTACTTGTTGAAATAAATGCTCCCAGAATGATGTCTAACGTTACAGTCAACATGGTGAGAGCACACACTCACCATTCCACTTGGTTCAAAGTTGTTGCAGAAGTCCCGCAGCTCCGTCAAAGCCAGGACAGGTGTCGCGCTCGGACGCAGGACGAGCAGACTCCTCTGGGCTCGTCACTGCGCTGCACACGGCACTAATGCTTAATCGAGTGTAATTCAAACGGACGCGATTTAAGAATCCTCATTTGGGGGAGCACAGCTGAGAACTGTGCTCCCCCGAATGAGGAAGTGCACTTCAGCTGTGTAAGAACCCATTTTCAGACGGATATCTTTTCTGCCGTTGGTCTTCCGAAGTCAAGGGAATATGGCACCAATGTAGCCCTTTGGGGCTGTTTTTGGGCACCTTAACTTGCAGCTACGACGTCCACATTTTAGGTATTTAATGGTCACAAGCCCCTCTTTGAAGAAGAAAAGGATCCAAATCTCTACTTTGATTTAAAGTATAAAAATTAAGAAAAAAGACTGGTGAAAACTGGTTTACGGCCATTTGGGAACATATGTGCCATTTGTTTAGAATGCTTTCTGTTGGGTGCAATAAAAACACTTGTAACTGGCTTATTGTCCTAAAATTGACATTTGATGGACACAAGAGGACACACTTCAAGGTTAAATTGGTGTCAAATCATTAGCATGCTGCTAAAACAAGTTAGCCTTCACAGGGGTCTGCAGAATTCTTGCTTTACAGGCTGAATCAAGTTATCAGAGGGAATGTTTGATGCAAAATTCAGGCAGTGTCAACCTTTTTCTCAGATTTAATGGCCATTTTTACATAGGTCAAAAAATCCCCAAAAATTAGGGAATGGGAATTTTCAAAAAAAGCTGTTTTCAGTCTTTAGAGTCAAGGGGGTTTCTGTTGGGTCCTATAAAAACACTAATAAATGACTTTTTGTTATAAAATTGACATATGATGGACACGAGGACACTCGACTAGGATTACTTGGTTTTATCTAATTAGCATGCTGCTAACAGAAGATAGCTTTCCAGAGGGCTGAGTGACAAGTGGGCAAGCTCAGGACCTCAGATAGGATGTTGGGTGCAATTTCCAGACTGTTAGACCTATTTGATGAGTTATTTTGCATGTTGTAGGAATGGAGGGCATTTGGGTCAATGTCGGCAGTTTGGGTTTGGATTTTTGGACAAAATGGTCAGCCCATATATATTTTGTCGAAATGGGAACTGCCATTTCCCGGACAAAAAGGTCCGGGAAATGGCAGTTTTTTTTAATTATAAGGGAACCTATCTTCCCTTATCACTCAAAAATGGCCACTTCCACTCCATTTGATTGGGCTCTCATTTCAGCCAAAAATCCTAACCCAGATGGCACAAATTAACCCAAAAGACATTGGGAATCTCGGAACAATCACTCCCATTTGGGTCGGGATTATTGGACAAAATGAGAGCCCAATCACATGTAGTTGGAATGGCAGTTTTGGGAAAATTAGGGAATGTGAATTAGGCAAAGCTGTTTTTAGTCTTCAGAGTCAAGAGGGTTTCTGTTGGGTCCCATAAAAACACAAATAAATGACTTTTTGTTATATAATTGACATATGGTGGACACAAGAGGACGCTCTACTAGGATTAATTGGTTTGATCTCATTAGCATGCTGCTAAAATAAGATAGCTGTCCAGAGGGCTGAGAGATGGGATCCTTGGTGAGCAAGCTCAAGACCTCAGATAAGATGTTGGGTGCAGTTTCCAGACAGTTTGACCTATTTGATGAGTTATTTGCATGTTGTAGATATGAAGGACACTTGGGTCAATGTCGGCCGATTGGGTTGGGATTTTTGGCTGAAATGAGAGCCCAATCAAATGGAGTGGAAATGGACATTTTTAGTTATAGGGAACTGCCATTTCCCAGACAAAAAGGTCCTCTAAATGGCAGTTTTTGAATTATAAGGGAACTGCCATTTCGCAGACATTTTGTCCTATAAATGGCAGTTTTAGTTATTAGGGAACTGCCAGTTACGGGACAACAAGGTCCTCAACATGGCAGGTTTTGAGTTATAAGGGAACTCAAAAAGCTACCCATCTCTCCCAAACAATATCTCCAATTGCTTTGGGCTAGGATGCTGAAACTTATGAGGGAGCATCCAACAGCCAACCAAGTGTGCAAAGTTTCAAGCAAATCGTATGAGTTTTGATTTTTCAGCCTTACACTTACTTGCCTGATAATTCACAAAAATGCACTTTCTCCAGTCCTTTTTCATACCAGTGCATCCATAGGTCGAGAGGACAGTACAGTCTAAATTTCAGCTTCCTAGCCCAAAGGGTTGTGGAGATTGTCCAGGTCAAATGTCAGTTTATTTACAACTCAAAAAACCGAGCTAAACTGACACCGGTTCCTCTCCTCCCGAAACGGCATCTCCTTCTTCCACGACGAACACATCACCAAGCCGGAAGACATCCAGATTTTCACAGATGCAGCACCCTCGATCAGCTTCGACGGCTTCTACAGTGACAATCGGTCCTTGGCCGCTTGAATTCTCATCCGTGGGGGATGAGAATTCTTCCTTCGCGATCTACGAAACGCATCCCATAGTCATAGTAGCCATTATTTTGGGGCATGACCGGTCCATTAAAGACCATTGCCATCCACTCGGAATATAGCGCAGAATATAGTGCCTAAACGGCTGACCCTCACTTCGGACCTCCTCACCTGCGGCATCCTCACCTTCAGCTCAGGACATCCGTCTCCCTTCATGGACAAAGCATTAAAGTACACGGTCTTGCCAGCTTCTTTCGCTGCTCCGAGTTCACTGCCTTGAACTCCATCCGTCCCGACATGCCACCGCGTCAGACATTACATCCATCCTCCCAACACAGTCGTCTATCACCTTAAATGCCACAAGACCAACCAATATGGTCCACCTCAACCCATCTACCCTTTCCGACCAGACTCGTACTCAAGTCTGTACGAACCCATCCACGACTACTTAAACTCAAGTTCAACCAGCCGAACTCCCCGCAAGATCCCTTGTTGCGGTCTCGGGCTCACCACCACTTTCGCAATATCTTGGCCTGATCCAGATGGTCTTCCCCTGCGTTCCTCTCATAAGTTCGTTCCAAACCGAACGACTCCAGAAACGGCCATCGGCATCAGTCTTTATGGATCTATCTTTTGGGGACTCTGCACCGCCAGAGCTTCTGAAGAGACGGCCCCCACCCTACAGTCTCCAGTCCCCTCGTTCCCGCCAGCCGCCGGACATCAACGGCCCCCCATTGATCGCCTAACCTCCTTGTTTATTCTTCCTGACATTCCTTCATCCCTACCCTACATCCCTTCATCACTCTACCCTACATCCCTTCATCCCTCTACCCCTACCCGACATCCCTCTACCTCGACCCCTACCCCACATCCCTTCATCCCTCTACCCTACTCCCCTTCATCCACCCCTACCCTACATCCCTCTACTTCGACCCCTACCCCACATCCCTTCATCCCTACTCTACATCCCTTCATCCCTCTACCCTACTCCCCTTCATCCCTCTACCCCTACCCTATATCTATTTCATCGCTCGACCCCTTCCGTTCTTCTTGAATCTACAATCATTCCACTATGCAATAAACCTCTCAAAACTCATACTGTTATTGGCGTGGTCCTTGTTAGTGAAATGACTATTACCAAGGTGGGTTCATATTGTCTTTGTATTAAGAGACAATATCTTGATTTTTGTTTCATCATTATTTTGTATGTGTCTCATTCTGCACATTAGAGTTTTACAAATATGTTCGTTACTCTAAAATGAAACACTGCACTGAATGAACTGTATCTGAAAATGATTTGTGTGTGAGTAAAAGAAAACCTTTTTAATATTTCAAAAAACTATTGTTAACATAAATATGCAGAAGTACTCAGGTGTCTTCTTAATAAAAGTAGTAATACGACAAAATATACTGAAAGTACTAAAAGTAAAAGTTCATATGGCCAATTTTTGAATAAAATATATTATATTCTTGAATTGTAAATATTGAGGCAATAATGTGTTCAGCACGTTTATGTTACAGCTGGTACAGGTGCAGGTCATTTTAAGGATTTTTTATACTACTGATAGTTTAATCTGTAATAATATATAATCATTTATTAGTTGATTATATTTTGTATTATTATTGTGATTCTGTAAAGTAACTCAAGTTGTGAATACTAACATCCAGTGGTGGGCCGTCAGGGCCTGCAAGGCCTTCTCTGCTGGCCTAAACAGAATCACAAAGTTATCTATTTTATAATTTAATTTTTTTTTCTTAAATACACTACATGTATTATAATTTATAAAGTATTGTTCACATTGTCTTATTTTCTCAATGCACAGCTCCCGTCTTCCTCAGTTGCTCTGCTTCCAGTGCAGCTTGTTTTAAGTAGAGCTTTTATCCAATCAGATCTCACCTCTGTGTCTCTAGGTAAGAACAGAGGCCCGAGGCCTGCAGACTCACAAGTGCATCATGTGCACTTTAAGTGAATGGGGACGATATTGTTGATTGTCATAGTGTTCAACCAATTAGATCTTTAGTTTGACATGTTGGGCGTATTCTTTGACGTGTCAGAGCTGCTAGCTGGCCTACAAGTACGTGATTGGTCAGTGGGCTAGCCTGACATGTAGGCCGGTCGATAAAGGTGACCTTTGTACTAGAACGAATTGTTAAAGTGTCCGGATACGTAGACTACGCTGTATGAAGGCAATGCGTGTGTGTTATCCTTTGTGACATAAATTACCCTGTGCCAGTACACTTGTTTACTCAGTATATATACCAGAGGAGACACATCTCTGAGCGGCCTTGATGTACATTGTTAGATCCTGGGGTACTTCTGGCCCGATACGGGGCTACTTACTGACTCAGCTCTCTATTAAAAGATTGTCGAGCTGGTGTTCTTGCGAGGGAACTCGCCTGGCTCTTCTAACTGCCGTTACTCCCGACGTCTACCCTGCTTCCTCCGGTCTGAGCGCACTCGGTCGAGGGGCCACCCTGACCCCGGGCGCTCCTACCGGTCGCGTCGGTTATGGCAGCTTCCCTCTTATGGATCCGTGCTCTTGGTAAATGCCAGGTTAGGTTTTAACGGCTAGGATTACTTCTTGCTAAAACCGTAAGGGATTGTTAAGTGGATTCAGTCTCTAGGATAACCTTTCAGAACTCAGTTGTTAGACATACAATGGCTTTAACTTTTTACTGCCACGAGGAACTTTTTACTACTTGAGCAAATGAATGCACTTGAGAAATTTACTTTAAATGCAGATTAGATATTTATTGCAGGTTATATTTGGTTAGTTTGCAAGGGTTAAAGCTACAGCTCACATAAAATGTCACTACACTCAATCAGTCACTTCATTTTCTTCTTCGATTATACTCATTAGTTTTAGTCGCCGAGACGGCTCGGCGGGAGCTGGATGTTCAATGGTGCGATGAAAAGGTTCTTTTGGAGTTGTTAGGAGCGAAGGTCCGGCCGGACCCTCGGTCCTCCTGCTCTGCAACGGAGCCCGTTCAACAGTTCCTCAAAACTCAGTACAAAGTCTTTCTCGGGCTGCTGCGTCTTCTCCGTTGTCCAGATGTTAAGAGTCGAGCAGTGGGGAGAGGAAAACCTCCGTCTTTAAATCTTATTGTCCACGAACAGCGGTCTTTCTTTCCGTGAACAGAGACGAAGTCCTCAATACATCAGTTGCGATCGTCCGTATCTCCTCCGCAGCGCACTTGGACGGCGCTCGTGTAGAAATCCCGTCTTGCTGTTTGCAAGTTACTTCTTTTATAACACTTTTGGGCTGTCAGCCCCCTCCTGTTCAATACATGATCTCATCCCCCCCACCCTCGGGAGAGGGCGTTGGGTTCGAACATGTCCTAACTTTTGTGTGTGTGTGCATGAGGAAATCACCCCAACTTCCCTGTCTGGGTGTTCAACATCTGTTGCACTTCCCCTTTCTCTTTTTGCCAACTCATCCTGACAAAACACTTTTCTTACATCGCAGCTCCGGTCACACAGAACATTTGTTAATCAGTTTTTACATTTGTTAAATCAGTTTAGTTAGTACACATTTGCTTATAAAATGATTATTGATCTCATCCTTCATCATTATTGTGCTTTGTGTCTTTTCTTCTCAACCATCATTATTTCCCCATCCCTTGAAGCCAACACCCTGCTTACTTCCTCTTTCTCCGTACTTTCTAGACTCAGACTGCACTATACTCAGATACACATATTATTATTATCAGGTTTACATTTGTTAAATCACTCTATGTATTAAACATTTGTTATGTAACGATCATACACTTTATCTTTAGATTACACTTTAACTATTGATTTCTGATTATATGCTTTTTATATCCTGACCTTCCCCTGATCGTGTATGCATGTTTTCGAGGCAGCTCTGTGGGCTCAACTTTTCTTGACAACATTCAGTATGTGAATCAACTCTGTCTCCTTCTTGCAAGAATAAATGTCCTGTGATTCATGATTTTTACACCGGGCTCGAATGAATTTTTCTAACCCAATCCCAATATCTCCAAGATGGCGGATGCTGGCACAACTCTTGGCTGCCGCTCCGTACTTGATTGTTAAGTTTTTGTTAAATTTTGCTGTATAAATGGATCCCAATGCTAAAAACCTGGCCGATAAAGTTGAGCTGCTTGTTTGCGGTTAGATATTGCCATCTACCACCCAATCTACTCAAACATCTTCACTGGATTAGCCACACCAGATCAAGCTACCATCTCCATCTGCCAAAGCTACCTCCGTGCTAGCCCCAGGACTCCCGGGTCTGGTCCACAGCGCTACATCGTTGTCCTGCATCGTTGTCCTACTGGAGCTGTCGGTCTTCCCTGCCTGCTACATCGCTTGCCAACACAAGCGGCCAGCACGAGCACACCTGTTTATCCTGCCGGGATCTTTCCGTCCTGGCGCGGTTAGCAGGCTCGGGTTGGTCTTCTCCGCTAGCCAAAGTCGCACCAGACCTCCGTTTTCCGGGCAGGATCGTCCGGCAAACAGGCTGGTAGCCCCTCCAGGCCATCACTCCTTCCTCACCAGACTGTTGACGTCTTGCCGCTGTTATGCTGTGGATCATCCCGTTGATACTCCTGGGGCGCACATCGCTTCTCCTCTCACAGACAGCCGGCTCTTGGTCACCAGCTAATGCTAGCTTATCGCTAGCGCTCTCCAACCGGACCATGCTGCCGCTGTACTCCACATCAGATCTTCACAACTTCAACAACCACCTGCGTCCGGACTGCATGGACATTCTCAAAGAACATGGAATACTTCGCCGAGGCCATCCTTCACACAGAGGTTCTGGCCGCATGCTCACTTATAACTTCACGTCCCCAAACTCCATCCCATCCCTATGGTCCTGTCGCACCCGAACCTCCTTGTTACGTCACCACAACAAACAACACGTGAATCTGTCCAATCTCCGTCCCCTTCCTCAGTCCTCACAGCCTATCACAAAGCAACATCACCTGAAACTGGCTTTGCTCAACACTCACTCACTCAACAATAAAAGCCTCATTCTGAATGAATTCATAACGGACAGTAACCTTGATTTCCTCTGCCTCACTGAAACATGGCATAAACCCCTGGACTACTTCTCACTAAACCAGACCACTCCCACAGGATTCACATACATTGATGAACCTCGTCCTGAGGGACGGGGAGGTGGTGTTGCTGCTGTTTACAGGAAGGACATTAAAACAACCACCATTCCCATTCCTGCCATTCATTCTTTTGAACATCTTGCCTTCGAACTCTCTGGTCCCACTCCTTTGGTTACTGCTGTAATCTACCCCCCCCCCCAAGCCAAATCCCTCCTTTCTCTCTGACTTTTCAGATGTTCTGACTCAGCTATGTGCCATCTCACCTACTACTCACACCTCATACACTCTGGCTCTTCTAACCCAAAGGCTCTGTTCTCTACAATAAACAAGCTTCTCAAACCCAAGGACAACACCTCCACATCCTTCACAGTGAACAAATGCAACTCTTTTCTTTAATTTTTCCAAACAAAAATTGACACCATCTACAGCAACCTGAACACCTCCTCCGCCTTTTCCATCCCTCCACCTGCCCCCCCATCACCCCTCAGCCCTTTTCTCAGTTCTCCCTTGTGTCCCCGTTGGAGCTGCCTAAATTCACAACTGGAATGAGAAGCTCCACCTGCATCCTGGATCCCATCCCATCTAATCTGGTCAAGGACTGTCTCCCAGCCATCTCACCACTCATCACAGTCATCATCAACTCCTCCCTCAGCTCCGGTTCAGTCCCCGACACACTTAAACTGGCTGCTGTCACCCCCATCCTCAAACAACCTGGACTTGACCCTGACACTATGAGAAATTTCCGTCCCATTTCCAATCTTCCCTTTCTGTCAGAAATACTGGAACGCATTGTCACCACACAACTCAAAGCCCACCTCATCTCCAACGATCTGTTCGAGCCGTTTCAATCCAGTTTACAATCACAGCACAGCACTGAAACAGCCCTCCTCAAAGTCACCAACAACCTCCTCTCTTCAGACGCTGGTCACCTCAACATTCTCATCCTCGTCGACCTCACCGCAGCTTATGACACCATCAACTTAGATGTGGTTAGAGAAGGGCAGTCGACTGCGTCCTGCCTTAAGTTGTCCCATACCATACTGACTCTGGCCGTCAAGCTCCCCGGGCGCCAGAGACATCTCCGAGAAATGTTTTTCCGCCTAACTTCACGATTAACCCAGGCACATCCATCCTGGCATCCTTTCATGTTCTGTTACTTCTACCTTCCATGTTCCACCCACCTCGGCCAACTTCGGCTAACTCCTCCCACCTCTACCGGCTACCCCAGCTGCACAGACCGCTCCAACAACAGAACAGGTAGGTATATGGCACAGCTAAGGGAGCAGCTGGGGGTTGGTTTTCTTGCCAGGGATGCAACAGTTGTTTCTTCCTGCCTATGCTACTTAAGCTCAAGTTCAACCAGCCGAACTCCCCGCAAGATCCCCTGTTGCGGTCTCGGGCTCACCACCACTTTCGCCATATCTTGGGCCGATCCACCGCTTCAAGCCAAGGAATTTCGGACCACATCCTCAAGATACGTGATTGTTGGGCTTCCACCACGTACCTCTCACAAGTTCATTCCAACCCGAACGACACCAGAAACCCCATCGGCATCAGTCTTTATGGAGCTATCTTTGGGGACTCTGTACTGCCAGAGCTTCCGAAGAGACAGCCCCACCCTACAAGTCTCCATTCCCGCCAGCCGCCGGACATCAACGGTCCCCCTTCGATCGCCTAACCTCCTTCCTACGAACCCTCCTCGTTTCTTCTTCCTTACATCCCTTCATCCCTACCCTACATCCCTTCATCCCTCTACCCTACATCCCTTCATTCCTCTACCCCTACCCTACATCCCATCATCTCTTCATCCCTACCCTACATCCCTTCTACCCTACATCCCTTCATTCCTCTACCCCTACCCTACATCCCATCATCTCTTCATCCCTACCCTACATCCCTTCATCCCTCTACCCTACATCCCTTCATTCCTCTACCCCTACCCTACATCCCATCATCCCTTCATCCCTACCCTACATCCCTTCATCCCTCTACCCTACATCCCTTCATTCCTCTACCCCTACCCTACATCCCATCATCTCTTCATCCCTACCCTACATCCCTTCATCCCTCTACCCTACATCCCTTCATTCCTCTACCCCTACCCTACATCCCATCATCTCTTCATCCCTACCCTACATCCCTTCATCCCTCTACCCTACATCCCTTCATTCTTCAACCCCTACCCTACATCCCTCTACCTCGACCCCTACCCCTCATCCCTTCATCTCTTCATCCCTACCCTACATCCCTACATCTATTCATCCCTCGACCCCTTCCGCTTCTTGAATCTAACAATCATTCCACTATGCAATAAACCTCTCGAAACTCAAACTGTTATTGCCGTGGTCCTTGTTGGTGAAATCTGGAGTAGCTTTAATATGCTTGTTTGTATCGTATTATTTGTCCAACTTGTTTTTATGAAGATGGATTTTTGTTTGGTTTTATATGTGATAGGAACCATTGTTACGTCCAATGTTGCTCTGGGGACATATTTAGCCGTTGCCAGTGTTGCCAACTTGGCGACTTTCTCGCTAAATCTGGCGACTTTCCAAACCCTCATGGCGACTTTTTTGTCAAAAGCTACTAGTGACAAATCTAGAGACTTGTTCTGGTGTTGGAGAATTTTCTGGTGTTTTGACGTTAAAGCTCGTACGTTCTGACTGTCGTGAACGAGCAGCGCGAGCTGCCGTGAGCCCCTCCGCCGCGGCAACTCTCTCAGCAGCCTCGCGCAGCAGTCAGAGGAGAGAGGAGACGCACTCTATCTACAGGTGTTGGCTTCATTTTGACACGAAACAAATAATAACCGTAGCTGCGTTTCAGCTGCAGGACAGTAGTGAAGGCCCAGGTATAAAATGCACGGTCCGCCACTGATATACACATATATCTGTGTGTATATATTATATATATGAATATACTGTATATTTGTTTATAAATACATTTCTCATTTGTCACTTTCAAAGACTGAAGGTCATTTGGAGACTATAAATTGCCCGTAGGTGTGAATGTCAGCGTGAATGTTTGTCTGTCTCTACATGTGCCCTGCGATGAACTGGCGACCTGTCCAGGGTGAACCCTGCCTTCGCCCAATGTCAGCTAGGATCGGCTCCAGCGCCCCGCGACCCTGAACAGGATAAGCGGTTTGAAGAATGGAATGGAAGTATTGAAAATTGCACTATAGTACTTTAGTAAATGTACTTTGTTACAATACACAATTGTTAACATAAATACATTTAACAAACGAAAAACGAATACACATTAATAACATTAACATATATTTACAACATCACAATGAATATGGAATATTTGAAGAACACTTTTAAAATTCATTTTTAATGATTAAAACGTGTAGTTTGAATATAAATAAGGTGCCAGAGTGCATCAAAAGCATGAAAATAGAGCTTGTTATTCAAAACAACATTGAAACAACAGCTTTCCTTCTTAACTTTAGCTGGATGAAGTCATTGAGGTTACAGCAGCTCCCTGATGCTGCTTCATAAAAAGAGATGAAACCGCTTCACACTCATTTCATAACTGGTGAAGGTGGAAACTAGAGCATTCTATCTGAGGTAGGAATGTCTTTGATGCTCTCATACTGTGTTAGTGTAGTATTCTACTGTGGTGTTTAGAATATTGTAATCATTTTGAACAATATGAAATTATTATGCTCAACTTCTAAATTTCTATATACAATTTAACAACTAGATGGGAGAATGTGTTTTGAGAAGTGGATAACAGTTCATCTCAAAACAGAAAAAACATTTAAAGATGAAAGGTTTTCCTATAAACAGTGTGAGGATGAGTGAATTGGCCGTAGATTTATTTCACCCTCCCTTCAATTGTTAACCAAGGTATTCCTGCTATGGTTGGAAATGGGTTTTATATGTTTGAAATGTTCCTCAGACGCTTGCAGGATCCTCAGATGAGCTCAATGAATTCATCGTCTTCTGGCTTTAACGTGTCGTCTCTGAGGTATCGAGACTCCTACAACACAGTCGTAGCCAAAAATGTGATTGTTCTGACTCTCGGCCTCATCATCAACTACATCAACGGTTCCTTGATTCACACCTTCAGGAAACACCAGGTCACAGTCCTTTAGCACTGATTGTGTGTTACACTTTGTTAATATGTCATACTGTGTTGTTATATCATACACTGTATTATATTTCTATTATTTATATATATTTATACGGACAGGTATCATTACTTTATCACATTATAAATGAGTCTGATGGACGCAACATTCCTCCTGAATGATTTTTATGATTACTCCAATTCTAATTACATTTTTATATTTCCCTTATTGTTTATTCTTATTAATTATTTTATCTTATCAATATTATTTATTTTTCAGGTGCCGATATTTGAAAGATATTGAGTTGTTTAGACTGTGGTTCTTTCTTTTTTCTGTCCTCTCCTTCAGATATTCTATGTGAATCCCCGTTACATCCTCTTCATCCACCTGGTGGTGAACGACATGATCCAGCTGACGTCATCAATCAGCCTGTTTGTCTTAACTTACGTCTTCTACAGAATTAATGTTTCCTTATGTTGCCTCATTATGATCTTCGCTGTCTTCACCACCCTCAACACTCCATTAAATTTAGCTGTCATGGCCGTGGAGTGTTACATCGCTATCTGTCTACCACTGCGACACGCTGAGCTCTGTACCATCAGAAGAACATACATTCTGATTGGTTTGATTTGGGCCATGAGTGCAGTTTCAATACTGCCAGATCTCTTTATTTTACTGGCTACAGAGCCTGTGGAGTTATTTTATTCCACCATTTATTGTATTGTTGATAATCTGTTCAGTCACCCTATCCACCTAAAAAAGAAGGAAGTTTCCTTCCTAGTTTACCTGGTTGTTGTTTGGCTCACGCTCCTCTACACTTACATCAAGGTCATCTTAGCTGCTAAAACAGCTAAAGCATCGAAATCAACTAAAGGAGACACAAACAAAGCCAGGAACACCATCCTGCTGCATGGCTTTCAGCTGCTGCTGTGTATGCTCACCTACGTAGCCCATCTCATCAGAAAGGCTCTGGTGTACATCTTCCCTGAAAATAATCATATTATCATCTTTGCCTCGTATATCATCGTCCAGATGCTCCCCAGGTTGGTCAGTCCTATTGTGTACGGACTACGAGACAATACATTCAGACAGCATCTAAAGAAGTATCTGCTGTGTTCAATGAGACCAAGCATCAAACACGGACCTCACTGAAAATCATGTTGCTGTACTTGACCATTTATTTATCAATATATATTAGTGCTGGGCAAGTTAACGCGTTATTATCGCATTAACGCATTCATTAATTAATGCCGACAATAATTTTATCCCGCGTTAACGCAATGTTTTTATTCATTATTAAGCAGACATTTTTAACACCAGGACCGGCCGGCAGACCGACCTGCCGGTCTGCCGGTGTTTGTGTGGCGTCTCTTCCTGTTTCTTTCACCTACATTCCCCTGGGTCCTAAGTCCCTCCATGTACAGCAGTGGTCACCAACCTTTTTAAGCCCAAGATCCCCGACCTCTGCCATCTACCTATTGAGGCGTTGAGAGAAAAAGATTGTCCAGACCAGGGGCGTTTCTAGGATTCAAAGAAAGGGGGACGTAGCACCAAGGGGAGTGCGGCATTTTTCTGCGGCATGTTTGCAATTTTTTTTGGGACCTATTTGGGGCTGCGAAAATCCATTGTTTCAGACAGTTCATAGATTGGTTCAATCAGAAAGAGTGTTATTTTGCTCTGTAGTTTTGCTTGCATTCAGTATATGATAACACAAGAGACAGAATTTCAGGGTCACAGTGAAATTTGACAACACAAATATGAACTTTTCTCAAATAAAGAGAGAGAAATACTTTTCCTGCTTGTAAAGGGAAGACGGATAAACTAGCTTTCATATCCGCGTCACTCCCAAATCCTAATTCTTAAAGGGACGCACACAACGGATGGAGAATGTACCTGACAGGGTCAACTTTTGACTTGTTTACTTGTTATGAGCAGAAGGGAATAAGATTTTGATCAACATTTACATCTATTTTGTTGTCCGTGTAATTTTTACATACCAGTGATATTTTATGCTAATTTGGACACTATCACTGAGATAAAGATGAACTTGTTCAGTGTCAAATATACCATTCAATGGAAAAAAAACCATGAACCACAAAAATAAAAGAACACATTTCAAGTACATCTTAATTATCGAATGATAAATATTGTATGATGGGCTGAAATGGAAGGCACCCAATGCATTCACTATAACCAAGTCAAACTAGGATTACAATGTACAGAGAAAAACACTCTAGGACCAGATCCGGACAGGACTTTCCGCATTGATATGATTTGAATCAGTCTGAAGTTGCTTTCGCGTTGCCTGTCGATTGTGCACACTTCTCGTCACACTGTTTGCCCGAACTAGTTGACTTTACTAGAAAACGGCGAGGAAACCCGTTGTCTCAAACCATTTAAGTTTTTACAAATGGAGGAACTAAACAGATCTAGTTGTGTTAACATAGAACCTTAATGAATGCAGTAGATAGATTTAAGTCCACATTAGTAATCTTTGCTAAAAATCATTAGTTCACTTGAATTATTTCTTTTCTTTAGTGTAAGTTTAATGAAATAACTATTTTAAGTTCAACATACATAAGCATTTATAAACAAATCACTAATATAACATTATTTATTGCTACTTAAGACCATTAGTTTATTTAAGTAATGTCTTTACTTTTAATTAAATTAATTATACTATTTGATTTTGAGATTTAATGTATTGTTTCAAGAAAACTGTACAGAAGGAAAGAAATTAAACAATACATTTGAATGTTCCAATGTGTTTTATTTTTTCAAAACATTGCATTGTAACAAGAAATTCCAACTTGTTGAGAGAAGAAATGCAGCATTACACAGTAACTGTGCCATGTGAATGACTGTTCACATTACACAGTAACTGTGTAATGTGAACAGTCATTCACATTACACAGTAACTGTGTAATGTGAACAGTCATTCACATTACACAGTAACTGTGTAATGTGAATGACTGTTCACACGCAGACATTTCAATTTGACTGGATCAGGACAGAGGAACTGGGTTAAAGATATCCAAACAACTGAACACCAACATGCAGTCCTGAGCATACACTGTAAAACACAAGTGGTGGAACATTCCTACTCCTCATTCAACATAAACTCATAACATAATTCAAAATAAGTATCTTAGTCGTTAAACATTTCCTGAGAGTCTTTGGTGACAACGGGGCATTAAAACCATGTGAGGCTTGGTTTGGAGGGGCTAGCAGACCCCACAGTTAAGGTGTCTCTGCATATAAGACCTAAACAGACCGCAAACTCTGCAATGAACAGGATCAAAAACAGGATTTTAAAACATCGCATGTATCACATGTATAACACATACATGTTTAGGCTTGTTCAGTAGGGATGCTGACTGCGGCACGCCTCCTGGAGCTTCCCCTGTCTGCTGCCAGGTTGAACCTCATTGCTGTTTCACACTCATCATCTGTGGCGGCACGTGAGACACGATTCTTTCGACGGCATCTGTAATCACAAGCAGATCATACAAAATCCCATGAGCCGTCAGTGGAACATATAGCAGACATGCAGTCTAAAAGCTCGTGGCTGTCTGGCATGTAAAGGTTTGCTATGCTATATTCAGAGCTAATATATCATATAACTATTATGTGAAGATATAGTCGAGTAATATCTACCTGAGCAGAGAATGAAGTTGAAGTTTCAAAGAGAATTTGTAAGTTTGAACACGACCTAAGACCTCTGGGTGACTTCAGATTGTTTTCATTAAATATTAGTTACTTACGCAGGAGCAAAGTCTTCGACTCCATCTGGCTGAAGGACTTTTCCCCATTTATCCCTTTCCAGTTCATTCTCTTCCCAACATCACCGTTGAACATGCGGGCAAGGATGTTCCATGTAACCCGTTTTGTGTCATGTCCTCCGATGGTTGCCAGGGAGGAAATCTAAAATGGATCAAAAAAGTACTGTTAACACTTTACAGAATGTTTTTTCTACAATTTCACTCTTAAAATCATGCTTTTAAACATATTTAAAAAAGGAAAGAGAAGTTACCAAACAAAGGCTGACCTCGAGGTAGATCAGTTGCTCTCTCAGGTTTGTCTGAGTTCAGGAGGAAAGGTGAACCTCCCACCCCATTGTATGCCCCCTGTTGCCTGGGTCCTAATGGTAGGCTGCCTGTTACCTGCCTGCAGTATTTGAACGGGGGAAAAAGGCGCGTTTGATGTGCGGATACCCCGGGGTCCGCAGTGAGTCCGCTGTTTGACGGTGCGCGATCCGGGGTCGACCTGAGTCGACTTATGAACTCACAATATGTACACTTCCATTGCATCTTCACAAGAACCTGTGAAAACAAGAAGAAAACTATTGGCTCAACTTTCAGTTCAACAACCCAGTTCCAGTAACATTAACTCCACTGCAAAACGTTACCCAGCCTCTGCTAATAACCAACTAATGACCTCGTGTCTTGAGAAGCGAGCTAAGTTACTGCTATGAATGCAATAAATAACTCCTGTGCAACCTAACCAAGCACCATTTTGAAAAGCTAACGTAACGTTATCGTCAGCTAGCTTAAAACACAGCACACGTGTTAAAGTTATAAACGACCCACAGAAAATCGTTAGCATGCTAACACTCAGCTAACGTTAGCGTTTAGCTTACTTGTTGAAATAAATGCTCCCAGAATGATGTCTAACGTTACAGTCAACATGGTGAGAGCACACACTCACCATTCCACTTGGTTCAAAGTTGTTGCAGAAGTCCCGCAGCTCCGTCAAAGCCAGGACAGGTGTCGCGCTCGGACGCAGGACGAGCAGACTCCTCTGGGCTCGTCACTGCGCTGCACACGGCACTAATGCTTAATCGAGTGTAATTCAAACGGACGCGATTTAAGAATCCTCATTTGGGGGAGCACAGCTGAGAACTGTGCTCCCCCGAATGAGGAAGTGCACTTCAGCTGTGTAAGAACCCATTTTCAGACGGATATCTTTTCTGCCGTTGGTCTTCCGAAGTCAAGGGAATATGGCACCAATGTAGCCCTTTGGGGCTGTTTTTGGGCACCTTAACTCGCAACTTACGACGTCCACATTTTAGGTATTTAATGGTCACAAGCCCCTCTTTGAAGAAGAAAAGGATCCAAATCTCTACTTTGATTTAAAGTATAAAAATTAAGAAAAAAGACTGGTGAAAACTGGTTTACGGCCATTTGGGAACATATGTGCCATTTGTTTAGAATGCTTTCTGTTGGGTGCAATAAAAACACTTGTGGTGATCGCTGAACCCAACTGGACTGATTGTGCTGCTCTTCAGTCTGGAACTGAGACTGCGAGAGATGTAAACTCTGTCCAGCCTGGCTGCACTAATCCTGTCATTGCTGACTCTAACCAGGTGTACTGTCTGCTTAGTGGCTGTTTTACTCTCCAAGTGTCCAACAGATCTCAGTGTGAGATGACGTTGTGGAGACTCTGAGCTGACTGTGGGTGTGGTTCCTCACTGTTTCGGTCCATGGTGAAGTCTAGAGTACAGTTAAAATCCCCTCCGATGATCAGCTGCTCCTGAAGGCAGCTCTGCAGTTCGTTTTGCAGCGTAGTGAAGAAGCGTACTCTCTCTGGCCCCTGATTCTGTGCATATATGTTGAGGAAGCAGTAAAGCGAGCTCTCTATCTCTGCCCTCACCATCAGCAAACGACCCTTCACCACCTCAGTGACCGACAGGACGGTTGCATTAGCTGCTGTTCTAAACAGCACGGCTGCCCCGGCACTAAGACTCAGGGTGCATGAGCCCTCCCACCATAAACCCCAGTCTACTTCATCTGATGGAATGGTGTGAGTTTCTTGCAAACAGAGGATGTCCAACCTTTTTTGATTTACAACCTCCTGTATTAATGCTCTTCTATGCCCGTCCCTCCCACCATTGATGTTTAAAGACCCTAAATTGAAGCTCTGCATGGAAAGGTCAGAGGATGGAAGGAGGTGAGACAAGATGAGAAGTGAGCAGTGGAAAGTGGAAAACCCCGTGTGACACATGATCATGTTAAACTGTCTTAGTTTGAACCCTTTTACTTTTCCTCTCTTTCTTCACGGCTGTGATGTGTTTCTTCAGGCGGAAACGCTTTTTCCCATCTAAACGGTCCAAACCCACCTTTCTCTGCACCACCCCCACCGATCGGATGAACTTCTCCGTGTCAGGGAAATAATCACTCACTTTTACAGATCTATTGAAAGTTACATCCATATTTCCTCAAGTGAATACAGATCAGTGCTTTTAATGCACGTTTCAGAATTAGATGCAACATCTGATTCACTCCCATCGTCCATGTCCTCTCCTTCACAAGACATCTGGCTGTTGGACACAGACCCTACACTCTGTGCGTCATCTAAGGCTGCGTGAGATCTCCACCTGCAGAACCTGTAGCTGCCTCTTCACAGACTCCTACAGACTGTGGTGGTGCTCCGGTACCAGATGTAGTGAGGTTCTGCGCCACCACAGAAGCCTGCTGGTTGTAAGACTGGCCCTGATCCTCCTGATCGACATTATTGTCATCAGCAGAAGACGAAGAAACGCCGCCGACCGCACCGGCGGCAGCCGCAGCGTTTCATTTGACCTGTCCTGAGCTGGCGTATACCATGTATTTAACCCTGAAGGACACCCTGAAGCCAGCAGCACCTCCTCTACCGACACGCTGCTGTCCGGTGGAACTACCCGGACTCCGTGCCGGATTGACGGGCGCGGCGTCTCGGAGGACGCCATCCTCCCGAACAACGGCAAACAACACCACTAACCACACGTTCTACCGATAAATACAGCGCTTATATCTCACCTGATCATGTGCAGAGACAGAGGAACAAATCCCAAAGCAGTGAAACAAGAATCAAACCTCCGCGCCGCTCACACGTCCACCACTCACACGCAACCGGAAACGGAAACAGAGGGGAGAGAGGAGAGAGGAGAGAGGAGAGAGGAGAGAGGAGAGAGGAGAGGAGAGGAGAGAGGAGAGGAGAGAGGAGAGAGGAGAGAGGAGAGGAGAGAGGAGAGAGGAGAGGAGAGGAGAGGGTTTTGGGTTTTAAAAATCTCTTTATTTCACTGTTACAGTGAAACCAGAAACACTCTAAAACATCACATAATAATCAGAAAATCAATAAAATAAAAACAAATAACCAAAAATAAAGCACCAAAGAACAAATAAACCATCAATTACAACAATCAATACGTTCAGAAGTTCACCACCAGCTCTCCACCAGCACCCACTGAGCATAAAATGCTCCCAGTAGTCCATCTGTCCCTGAAAGCCTGTAAATCGTCCACTGTCTGATAGTAGGTGTGTTCCACCCTGAGTCTGGCTTTCAACAGTCCCTCCAGAACCTTCACCGGATCCTCACTACCGGCACCCCGCGCCCGATTCTTACGTGTCAGCCAGATGGCCAACTTGGCAGAACCAGATAAAAAGTTTACCATTGTGTGGACAGCCTTCTGTTTGGAGCAGTATTTTGGACCGAAGATGAACAACATGAAAGAAAAACCATGTCCAAGACCCTGAAACCATCTTTTTAACCGCTCAAAGAGCCCTGAGAGCCGCAGACACTGAACAAACAAATGTTCCAGGGTCTCAGTCTGCCCGCAAAACCCACACTCCTCCCCAATTTGTGGATCCAGGTGTGCCCGGTATCTGTTGGTGGCTATAGCTCCATGTACAACCCTCCACTGGAGGTCAGCTGTCCGTTTTTCAACGGGCAGCTTGTACATGCACCTCCAGCTGCCTCTCGGGGAAGAACCTGGGCCAAAGAACCCGGTCCACCTCGACTCTGTCAACCCTGCCAGAGAGCGGAGGTTCACAACCTTTACACAGATTTCGTAGATGGCTTTTTTCTCTGCTGCCTGAAACTTGTCCAGGTGAGGGGTTGTGAACGTCAGCAGCTTGTTACCTCCCCCCTGCCAGTCCCCCACCGCTGGGGCAACGAGCAGAGTGGGGGGGGTGTACTCACTCTCTTCATCCCATTGGTCAGACAGAGTACGGTTTCCTGCAACTGCTCTCAGGCGTTGTGGCAGGGCGGCACAGACCTCCTCCACCATCCTGCTGGTCAACCTGACAGACGTGATGTTAGTGTTCTGCCTGAAGGTGGCCATGGATGCTGCGGTTGATGACATCTTCACCAAATGTCCAAGTTTAGTGCAGCCGGCTTCTCTCAGACGCGTTCTCAGGCTGGCAGACTGCAGCGTTTGGGTTCTGATGAAACTGTTAAAGAACAGAGGTTCCTCCAGCAGCCATGCGCCCGGAGTCTCATCAGCTTTACGTGAAATGTTAAAAATCTGCCACGCCTGCAGAACAGAGCTGTAGAACGGCGTCAGCCCGGCCAAGTCCACTTCCTCAGGTTGTAGGAGAAAGAGCTGCTTGTCATAACCCAACCGCCCAGCTCTCCTCAGCAGCAGTCGAGCCGTGTCCATCCAGCTGGGGCCACAGCCATAGAGCAGCCTCTGTGCAGTCCGGAGTCTGAACGAGGCGATCCTGGACTGGATGTCGATGAGACCCTGCCCCCCCTCTGCCACAGGCAGATAGAGCGCTGCTGCACGAACCCAGTGCCGGCCGGACCAGAAGAAGTCCACGACAGACCTCTGTATCTCTGCTATGAGGCCTCCAGGTGGAGTCAGAGCGATGAGTCTGTGCCACAGAGTCGAGGCAACTAAGTTATTAGCAACCAGAACCCTTCCCCTATATGACAACTGGGGTAGTAACCATCCCCACCTAGCGAACCGAGCACACACCTTCTCCTTAACTCCCTCCCAGTTCTTTTTCTCAAAATCCTCAGAGCCCAAAAACACACCCAGCACCTTTAGACCTTCTTTTCCCCACTGAAGACCTCCAGGCAGATGAGGCACTGTCTGATGGCTCCACTGTCCCACCAATAAGGCTTCAGACTTTTCCCAGTTCACCCGTGCAGATGAAGCCCTCTCATAAAGAGACAAAGTGTCCTGTAGACAACGAACATCTCCCTGGTCCCTGATGAAGATGTTTACGTCATCAGCATACGCAGACACAGTGAGGGGACTACAAAGACTAGAGGACCCCGGCAGTGACAGACCACTGAGCCGACTTCTCAGCCTGCACAACAGAGGCTCAAAAGCGAGGCTGTAGAGTTGCCCCGAGATAGGACAACCCTGCCTTATCCCTCTCCGTACAGGGATCGGTCGACTCAAGCCAGCTCCCATTTTGACCATGCATTCAGCACCACTGTAGAGCAAACCCACCCAAGCCAAAAACCCATCACCAAGCCCGAAAGCCCTAAGTGCAGAAAACAGATATGTGTGACCCACCCTGTCAAAAGCCTTCTCCTGGTCTAGTGAGACAATACCTACATCTACATCGTGACATTTACACACATCAAGCACATCACGGACGAGGAAGATATTGTCCATAACTGTCCTGTCTGGGATACAGTACGTTTGGTCGCTATTTACAACCACTTCCAGGTAGTCTCTTAGTCTGTTGGACAAGGCTCTGGAAAGCACCTTATAGTCCGTGCAAAGCAGGGCCACTGGCCTCCAGTTCTTCAGAAGGGCCAAGTCGCCCTTCTTGGGCAGCAGGGAGAGTACTGCCCGCTGGCACGAAACAGGCAGTGTTCCTGTTTTAAAACATTCCATCAAAACAGAGTGTAAGTCAGCACCGATGATGTTCCAGAATGCCTTAAAGAAGTCCGAGGAGAGGCCGTCGATTCCCGGAGTCTTTCCTGAAGCCATCTGGTTCACTGCAGTTGAAAGCTCCTCCAGCGTCAGCTCTCTGTCCAGCGTGGCCCTCTCTGCTGGACTGAGCTGAGGAAGACCCTCCAGGAGCTCCTTACTGCTGTCTATACAGGACGGCTCTTCCCCAAAAAGAGCAGCGTAGAAGCCCACGGCATAGGTCCTCATCTCCCTCTGGTCAGTTGTTATCCTGCCTCCCGGGAGCCTCAGGCAGGTCATCCGCTTCCTCTGCGCCACCGATCTCTCCAGGTTGAAGAAGAACGAACTTGGGGCATCCATGTCCTTCAACTGAAGGAAACGGGACCTGACCAGAGCTCCTTTCACTCTCTCTTGCAGGAATGAGCTCAACTCCAACCTCCTCTCCTTCAGCAGTTGGCCCACACCGGGATCTGGGTCTCTCTGGAAGCCCTCCTCAATGATCTTTATGTTGGCTTCAAGGTCTTTGACAGCAGACTTGATTTTAGCGGTGGCGTTTGAGGTGTACTGCTGGCAGAACACACGAATCTGTGCTTTTCCGACCTCCCACCACTGCTTCAGAGAACTGAAACGAGCTTTTTCAGTTTTCCACTGCTGCCAAAGAACCCCAAAGCTCTGACAAAAAGTGGTGTCCTGTAAAAGTTTATTGTTAAAATGCCAGTAGGAGTTAACCCTTTCACCCGGTGAGGTTATCAAGCCTAGACTGACGAGGTGGTGATCGCTGAACCCAACTGGACTGATTGTGCTGCTCTTCAGTCTGGAACTGAGACTGCGAGAGATGTAAACTCTGTCCAGCCTGGCTGCACTAATCCTGTCATTTCTGACTCTAACCCAGGTGTACTGTCTGCTTAGTGGCTGTTTTACTCTCCAAGTGTCCAACAGATCTAAGTGTAAGATGACGTTGTGGAGACTCTGAGCTGACTGTGGGTGTGGTTCCTCACTATTTCGGTCCATGGTGAAGTCTAAAGTGCAGTTAAAATCCCCTCCGATGATCAGCTGCTCCTGAAGGCAGCTCTGCAGTTCGTTTTGCAGCGTAGTGAAGAAGCGTGCTCTCTCTGGCCCCTGATTCGGTGCATATATGTTGACGAAGCAGTAAAGCGAGCTCTCTATCTCTGCCCTCACCATCAGCAAACGACCCTTCACCACCTCAGTGACCGACAGGACGGTTGCATTAGCTGCTGTTCTAAACAGCACGGCTACCCCGGCACTAAGATTGGTTCCGTGGCTCAAGGTGCATGAGCCCTCCCACCATAAACCCCAGTCTACTTCATCTGATGGAATGGTGTGAGTTTCTTGCAAAAAGAGGATGTCCAACCTTTTTTGATTTACAACCTCCTGTATTAATGCTCTTTTATGCCCGTCCCTCCCACCATTGATGTTTAAAGACCCTAAATTAAAGCTCTGCATGGAAAGGTCAGAGGATGGAAAGCGGTAAGACAAGATGAGAAGTGAGCAGTGGAAAGTGGAAAACCCCGTGTGGCACATGATCATATTAAACTGTCTTAGTTTGACCCTTTTGACTTTTCCTCTCTTTCTTCGCGGCTGTGATGTGTTTCTTCAGGCGGTAGCGCTTTTTCCCGTCTAAAAGGTCCAAACCCACCTTCCTCTGCACCACCCCAACAGATCGGATGAACTTCTCCGTGTCGGGGAAATACTCACTCACTTTTACAGTTCTATTGAAAGTGACCTCCAAAAACGAGTTTATTTCCTTAAGTGAATACAGATCAGAGCTTTTAATGCACGTTCCAGAATTTGATGCAAGATCTGCTTCACTCCCATCGTCCATGTCCTCTCCTTCACAAGACATCTGGCTGTTGGACACAGACCCTACACTCTGTGCGTCATCTAAGGCTGTGCTGAGATCTCCACCTGCAGAACCTGTAGCTGCCTCTTCACAGACTCCTACAGACGGTGGTGGTGCTCCGGTACCAGATGTAATGAGGTTCTGCGCCACCACAGAAGCCTGCTGGTTGTAAGACTGGCCCTGACTGTCATCAGCAGAAGACGAAGAAACGCCGCCGACCCCACCGGCGGCAGCCGCAGCCACACCAGCGGGTCCCGGCGCGGCCGGCACCGCCGCAGCCGGAGGCTCCTCAGCCGGTGCAGGAGCGGTCTGTACCGCCGCAGCCGGAGGCTCCACGTCCGGTGCCGGAGCGGCCGCCGCCGAAGCGGCCGCCGCCGGGGCAGCCGGAGGCTCCGCCTCCGGAGCAGCCGCCGCCGGGGCAGCCGGAGGCTCCGCCTCCGGAGCAGCCGCCGCCGGAGCAGCCGGAGGCTCCGCCTCCGGAGCAGCCGGAGGCGGAGCCTCCGGAGCAGCCGCCGCCGGAGCAGCCGGAGGCTCCGCCTCCGGAGCAGTCGGAGGCTCCGCCTCCGCGCCTCTCCGCTGCTTGTGCGGACACGCGAAGCGTTTGTGCCCTACATCGCCACACTCAAAACATTTGAACTGTCCCGAGCTCGCGTACACCATGTATGAACCCTCCCCGTGTTTCACCCTGAAGGACACCTCTAGTGTTTGTGTCGGTGACTCCAGGAACATGAAGACCTGCCGCCTAAGCGACAGCACGTGCTTCAGCTTGGGGTCCTTACACCCCAAATTAACTGTTCTAAATCCGCTGGCAAACTTTCCAAACCTGCGCAGCTCATTCCCTAACAGTTCGTCCGGTATAAACGGCGGAACACCGGACACGGTGATCCGCGTAGAGGGCACCGAGAGCGGAGAGACCTGCACGAAGCTGTCCCTGATCAACACGCCGCTCTCTATCAGCTTGTGGACGTAAGCCTCGCTCGCCACAAACACAACCACAGCTTTATTCATCCGAGACGCAAAGGACAGTTTGTCATGTCCCACCTGTTCTCCCACAGCCAGCAGCACCTCCTCTACCGACACGCTGCTGTCCGGTGGAACTACCCGACTCCGTGCCGGATTGACGGGCGCGGCGTCTCGGAGGACGCCATCCTCCCGAACAACGGCAAACAACACCACTAACCACACGTTCTACCGATAAATACACCGCTTATATCTCACCTGATCATGTGCAGAGACAGAGGAACAAATCCCAAAGCTGTGAAACAAGAATCAAACCTCCGCGCCGCTCACACTCACGTCCACCACTCACACTCACGTCCACCACTCACACGCAACCGGAAACGGAAACAGAGGAGAGGAGAGAGGAGAGAGAGAGGAGAGGAGAGAGGAGAGAGGAGAGAGGAGAGAGGAGAGAGGAGGGAGGAGAGGAGAGGAGAGAGGAGAGAGGAGAGAGGAGAGGAGAGAGGAGAGAGGAGAGAGGAGAGAGGAGAGGAGAGAGGAGGGAGGAGAGGAGAGAGGAGAGGAGAGAGGAGAGGAGAGAGGAGAGAGGAGAGGAGAGAGGAGAGGAGAGAGGAGAGAGGAGAGGAGAGGAGAGGAGAGAGGAGGGAGGAGAGAGGAGGGAGGAGAGGAGAGAGGAGAGGAGAGAGGAGAGGAGAGAGGAGAGAGGAGAGAGGAGAGA
>NC_136636.1:822429-859929 GCF_949748355.1 Melanostigma gelatinosum
CCTCGCCTCGCGTGTCCTCACCTCACGTGTCCTCGCCTGTCCTCGCGTGTCCTCGCGTGTCCTCGCCTCACGTGTCCTCACCTGTCCTCACCTCACGTGTCCTCACCTGTCCTCACCTCACCTGTCCTCACCTGTCCTCACCTCACCTGTCCTCACCTGTCCTCACCTGTCCTCGCCTGTCCTCGCCTGTCCTCACCTCACGTGTCCTCACGTGTCCTCACCTGTCCTCACCTCACCTGTCCTCACCTGTCCTCACCTCGCGTGTCCTCGCCTCACCTGTCCTCACCTGTCCTCGCCTGTCCTCGCCTGTCCTCACCTCACCTGTCCTCACGTGTCCTCACCTGTCCTCACCTGTCCTCACCTCACCTGTCCTCACCTGTCCTCACCTCGCGTGTCCTCACCTCGCCTGTCCTCACCTGTCCTCACCTCGCGTGTCCTCACCTCGCCTGTCCTCACCTGTCCTCGCCTGTCCTCAGATAACATTAGTAAGCGCTCACATTATTAATAAGGATATTATTTCCGTTGGACTCTGTACTTGTGTCCTCTGTTCTGTGAGACGCTTCATGTTCTGCTTGAGGAGTTCTGATGGTTCACTCGTCCTGCTGCACTGGTGTCAGTCTTATTTATTTTACACTTAATAATTGTTGTTCTATTGTTTGTTGTGATTATATTGTTGTAATCTTTGATCAAACTCTGGCACAAGAATTTCCTTTGAGATCAACACAAATCAAAATCTTATTTTATTGATAGAAATATATGAAATCAACTGATGAAGTGATAGAAATGAGCTCCGCCTCGAGAAGCTGCAACACATTCATGCATCAGTAATATAATGTGTGTTATTCTCCATACGAGTCCTTTCATTTGTCACAGAGTACTTGTACACAGAGTACTTGTACACAGAGTACTTGTACACAGTAGAACTTGTACACAGAGTACTTGTACACAGAGTACTTGTACACAGAGTACTTGTACACAGAGTACTTGTACACAGTAGAACTTGTACACAGAGTACTTGTACACAGAGTACTTGTACACAGAGTACTTGTACACAGTAGAACTTGTACACAGAGTACTTGTACACAGAGTACTTGTACACAGTATCCTCCCCTCAGATCATGGCGGCGGTGCTCACCACGCGCTCCACCCCTCTCATCCTGGCCGGCATGGCGTTGGAGCGCTACGTCTCCATCTGCTTCCCTCTGCACTACGGTCACATGTGCACCGTCCCTCGCACCTTCCTCCTCGTCTTCATCATCCTCCTCCTCACCGCCGCCCCGCCCGTCACCGACCTCCTCGTCACCGCCGTCCACCGGCCGCCGAGCTTCTTCCACGCAGACATCTTCTGCGACCACCCGCTCCTCTTCAGCCGCCGGTCCATCTACTACAAGAACTGCGTGTTCGACGGCGTGTACCTGTCCTGCGTGGCGCTGACGCTGCTCTACACCTACTGCCGCATCATGGCGGCGGCGCGGGCCGCCTCCACCGGGCTGGCGTCGGTGAGGAGAGCCAGGAACACGGTGCTGCTGCACGGGGTGCAGGTCGGTGCTCATCACCAGCAGTGACGGCGTCGCTGCCGCTGCTCTCGTCGCTTCTGATGAGAAGAATCTTTTGTCTCCTAGAGAAGCAGCTGCGTTGCTTCATTATTATTCTTGAGCAGCAAAGTTCTAAAATCTGTGAAATATGTTCTCATCTGAAGAGTTGTGCGTCACCGATGATCAGACCTGCAGCGAAAACTAATTAAAATCCATAACGAGTCTTTCTGTCCGTCCACTAACACATCTTCAGTTTACAATATTATTGAAAAAACTGAGAAAAATGAGCAAATCCTCATATTTCTATATTCATATCACGATGCTTTCACCGTGATATGAATAGCAGCTATTGGCCTTCTCATCAAGCTGCATGTGACTGAAGAAGCGTGTAGCATCTAATAACGCTGAGGCCATCCATCCCATAATATCAATATCACCACTTCAGGAGCAACGGATTCAATTCAATTCAATTTATTTATTTTTGTATCGCCCAAAATCACAAATTACAAATGTGCCTCAGAGGGCTTTACAACATGTACACGTTTGACATCCTCTTGTCCCGGAACCTCTGACTCACTGGATCACAGCTCTCTAGTAGGGCAGTATGGTACTATCAGCTCTTTATATGATGGAGCTGACCAGTTCAGGCTTTGTAGGTCAGTAAAAGGATTTTAAATTCTGTTCTAGATGTCACAGGGAGCCAGTGCAGAGAAGCTGATACAGCAGTAATATGATCTCTCCTCTTAGTTCTTGTTAGTACACGAGCTGCAGCATTCTGGATCAGCTGGAGAGATTTCAGAGACTTATTAGAGCAGCCTGAAAATAAGGAATCACAGTAATCTAGTCTGGAGGTAACAAATGCATGAACTCATTTCTCTGCATCGCTTTGAGACAGGATGTGCCTGATGTTTGAAATATTACGGAGGTGAAAAAAGGCAGTCCTAGAAATAAGTTGTATCTGAGAGTTGGGCCCCATCATAACGGATGTCAAACATCGTTATGAATATTGTATTATATTTCTGCTAATAGAGCTCCCGGGTTGCTACGCACTGGCCCTTTAAGGATGGAAGATGGCTGGCTGGGTAATCAATACTTTGATGGTTGATGATACTCGTGTGTTCAAGTGACTGTTGGATGTAAATGTTGCTCTTTATTAATAACAACGATCCATATTTCCCCGTCCTGCTGTTACAGCTGCTGCTGTGCATGCTGGCCTTCGTGGTTCCTTCCCTTCAGGCTGCTCTCATCTCCTTGTTCCCTCGCTTCAGTCTGGAGATTCGTTACATCTTCTTCCTGCTCGTCTACATCATCCCCCGTTTCATGAGCCCCATCATCTACGGATTTCGTGACGAGCAGTTCAGGAAGTACTGGACCCGGTACCTGGCTTGTCGGGGCCAAAGTACCGTCAGGGTCAGACCGGTGTTACTGAAAGTGAACCAGGAGGTGAAATAACAGCAGCCAACCTCTGAGGAGAGAAGTCAGAGCTTCTCGTGTTAAAGCTGCATTCTCTCTAGTGTCCACCAGGGGGCGACTCCTCTGGTTGTATAGAAGTCTATAGAAAATGACTCTACTTCTCTCTTGATTTATTACCTCAGTAAACATTGTAAACATGAGTTTATGTCTCAATCTCTAGTTTCAAGTCTTCTTCAATACAGCATGATGTTCATTTAGTACATTATGCTCCATTTAGAGTCACACAGACCATAAAGCAGGGGATGCTTTAGGGGCGGGGCTACAGTGATTGACAGGTCTCATATATAAAAATGTTGAAAGAAATAAAATGAATTATAAATGTATTTCTGATGCGCACACAAATATTTCTTCTTCTAAATAAACGTAATAGAAATTCATGAATATATGTATTTAAAAAGGATTTATAATCACAAAATGTGGATTTAGAAAGTCATTGTGAGATCCTTTGTCAGAATGTTAAGGTAGTATCTCATATTTTGGATTCAAGATGAGTATCATTGTTAATCTTTCATCATCCTCCTTCCTTTTTTTCTGGCATGAGTTGACATGGAAAATTTGATTGTAGAGAAAACCCAACATCACTTCCTTTGTGTCGGCGTGAGTCTCTTACCGACACTCAACACGTCACAGATCTTTAGATTGTATCCGCCCGTCAGTTTAAAAGTTTAACATTCAAGAGGAAGAGTTTCCTCCCAGATGGTCGTCACCTCGTCCAATCCAGCGAGCCTATAGAGTCCAGTTCATCCAAGTCACCAGCACAGAAACCAATCGCTGATCATCAACCAGTTTAAGGTCCAATCAGCTGCTTACAGCTCCACCAGCAGCTCCATCGCTCCCTCTGCAGGCGGACTGATATTACCGACTGTGTCAGCATCAAAAACATTTGAAAGTTGTTATATTTGGATATAAAAAGGTGAAGCTGCATATGCAAACTGCTTGTCATGTGTGAATTTCGCTGAGACGTCGCGCCATTCACAAATGAATTTATTCCAACGGTAAATTATCTGGAGCCAATCAGATGCCTCCATCTTCAAACAATAGCACGAGCACAAGGGTCAGCCAAGTTAGCATTGTAGCTAACTTACCGACGTGGTGAATGAACTTACATTAATAAAGCGTCCATGCAGCCTCAAAGCACGTACAATACATTCACCCATTCACACACGCGCCCCCAGCCGTCCTCTTCATCCTCGCCTCCCAGACGTCCTCTTCATCCTCGCCTCCCAGACGTCCTCTTCATCCTCGCCTCCCAGCCGTCCTCTTCATCCTCGCCTCCCAGCCGTCCTCTTCATCCTCGCCTCCCAGCCGTCCTCTTCATCCTCGCCTCCCAGCCGTCCTCTTCATCCTCGCCTCCCAGACGTCCTCTTCATCCTCGCCTCCCAGCCGTCCTCTTCATCCTCGCCTCCCAGCCGTCCTCTTCATCCTCGCCTCCCAGACGTCCTCTTCATCCTCGCCTCCCAGCCGTCCTCTTCATCCTCGCCTCCCAGCCGTCCTCTTCATCCTCGCCTCCCAGCCGTCCTCTTCATCCTCGCCTCCCAGCCGTCCTCTTCATCCTCGCCTCCCAGCCGTCCTCTTCATCCTCGCCTCCCAGACGTCCTCTTCATCCTCGCCTCCCAGCCGTCCTCTTCATCCTCGCCTCCCAGCCGTCCTCTTCATCCTCGCCTCCCAGCCGTCCTCTTCATCCTCGCCTCCCAGCCGTCCTCTTCATCCTCGCCTCCCAGACGTCCTCTTCATCCTCGCCTCCCAGCCGTCCTCTTCATCCTCGCCTCCCAGACGTCCTCTTCATCCTCGCCTCCCAGCCGTCCTCTTCATCCTCGCCTCCCAGCCGTCCTCTTCATCCTCGCCTCCCAGCCGTCCTCTTCATCCTCGCCTCCCAGCCGTCCTCTTCATCCTCGCCTCCCAGCCGTCCTCTTCATCCTCGCCTCCCAGCCGTCCTCTTCATCCTCGCCTCCCAGCCGTACTCTTCATCCTCGCCTCCCAGCCGTCCTCTTCATCCTCGCCTCCCAGCCGTCCTCTTCATCCTCGCCTCCCAGACGTCCTCTTCATCCTCGCCTCCCAGCCGTCCTCTTCATCCTCGCCTCCCAGCCGTCCTCTTCATCCTCGCCTCCCAGACGTCCTCTTCATCCTCGCCTCCCAGCCGTCCTCTTCATCCTCGCCTCCCAGCCGTCCTCTTCATCCTCGCCTCCCAGACGTCCTCTTCATCCTCGCCTCCCAGCCGTCCTCTTCATCCTCGCCTCCCAGACGTCCTCTTCATCCTCGCCTCCCAGACGTCCTCTTCATCCTCGCCTCCCAGCCGTCCTCTTCATCCTCGCCTCCCAGACGTCCTCTTCATCCTCGCCTCCCAGCCCCGTCTGTGTTCTCCAGCAGCTCATCTCCACCCGGCCCACGTGTACAACACACCACGAGGCACCGCGTGGTCGTCCAGGCGGTCATTTCATTCTGATATCTGTGCTTTTGTTTCCTGGTTGTTTTCATGACTTTACTGATGTGGAGTGGCAGATGAAAGCGTCTTCACGTCTTCCCCTCAGGTCCTGCTGTTTTCCTCCGTCTTCTGTTTTCCTCCGTCTTCTGTTTTCCTCCGTCTTCTGTTTTCCTCCGTCTTCGTGGCTGGTCATCACCTGAAGGTCCTCTGCGCTGCTCGGGCCTCTTCTGGTCAGACGCGTGTCACACTGAAGGCTTGAAGAGCGCTTGGACTGTATCATCTTTTACCTGCAACCAACACTGAAGCGCAGCGTTCACTGTGGTGTGAACTCAAATGAATGCAATCATGTGACCTCATATTTAGGCCTCCATGGTTTTTCTGAAACATTATCATTATTACAATGTATTTATCTACAGAGTTATTCATGAATACATGAATATATGACACACTTTCATAGATTCACACAAACACAGAAACCTCAACTTACTTACCTATGAGTGACGTCATATGTTGAAGACAGAAGTGACGTAGGACAGACCAGCAGGTGGAAACATCATGTTGTGGCCACTAGATGGAGCCAACCTCCCAACATGAAATGTGAAACAATAAAGAAATACATTCACAGTTATGAGATGTTTTCACTAAATACTGCTCAGGAAATATGTGTTCACAAAAACCCAGTTTATAGAAATAAAAACTCATTCATTTGAATGTTTATTGTCTGTGGAGAAGAAGTGCTGCTGAGGAATATTACGTCATCACAACAATAACACTGAGGTTCATTTAATGATTCCACAACGTCTCGTTGCACACACGCACACACACACACACGCATGTACAGAGATATAAAAACCACACAAGGCAGACTTATTTATTTCGCTATTTATTGATATATTGATGTGAAATATGATCAGTCATCAGAGGCAGCTTCTGTGTTTGCCGGTATTTCAGCTGGGGGCGCTGACTCAGCAGGACGGATCTCCCGCGCTGCTTCAGACCAACGCAGCACGAGACACTCGCGGTTTGTTTCCTTGTTCTCAGCATCTGATTCGTTCTCTGGTCGGTTCGCACGCGACATGTTTGTTCGTCTTCAGACGGGAAAGTGTGAAAGTTAAAAACGCGTCATGGGGTGAGTGAGACCTGTGAGGAAGATGCTGGTCCGGTGATGAAGGAGCGTCGTGATCAAACTCACAGGTAAGTCCCAAATGAACATATGTTCCATAATAATAACAATAATAATAAAGTAATGATTCCTGTTTCTTCTCGCTGTCTCTGTTTGTTGATGGAGCTGGTTTCTCTCCACTGATCCTGAATTACAGATCAACTTTATTTACGTGCAGCACGCGCGCCCTGAGCTCAGCACGTGTCATTATAGACACACGACTCTCCTTTCATGGATTATTGGCAGAGTCCTTCACATGGATGCAGATCATGATCGATATGTTCTGGAGATGTTGCAGCCTCACTGATCAAACACTCGATTTAGGACAAACTTTGAACAGTTTTCATCCGAAAGAAATAATTGAGTAAAAGCTCAAATGTGAACGTAGCTTTTTAAAATGAATGAAGAATTTATTTGTGGGTGAAAGCTCTAGAAGCAAGTAAGGAACCTTTGAGCTTAGGTTGTGTGTCCAAATCCTCTTTTGTTCGGTATTTTTTAACTTGTTGACGCAGCTTCTTCTTCTGCTCGTTTATTGGTGCTTCTTAACAGTTTGATGGTGATCTGTGTAGAGACTCATCATGTTACTGAACAGTTAGAGATCAGACACTCTGAACCTTCACCAGACCACCAACACATGGAGCTGACCGTCCTCCTGCGTCCATGATCAGAGACATGTGTGGACATAAGATACGGCTACAAAGACACACTCAACTAAAATGACTCACGAAGCAGCTACAAAGACACGAAGCAGCTACAAAGACACGAAGCAGCTGCAAAGACACTAAACAGCTACAAAGACACGAAGCAGCTACAAAGACACGAAGCAGCTACAAAGACACACTCAACTAAAATGACTCACGAAGCAGCTACAAAGACACGAAGCAGCTACAAAGACACGAAGCAGCTGCAAAGACACTAAACAGCTACAAAGACACGAAGCAGCTACAAAGACACTAAACAGCTACAAAGACACGAAGCAGCTGCAAAGACACTAAACAGCTACAAAGACACGAAGCAGCTACAAAGACACTAAACAGCTACAAAGACACGAAGCAGCTGCAAAGACACTAAACAGCTACAAAGACACGAAGCAGCTACAAAGACACGAAGCAGCTGCAAAGACACTAAACAGCTACAAAGACACGAAGCAGCTACAAAGACACTAAACAGCTACAAAGACACGAAGCAGCTGCAAAGACACTAAACAGCTACAAAGACACGAAGCAGCTACAAAGACACGAAGCAGCTGCAAAGACACTAAACAGCTACAAAGACACGAAGCAGCTGCAAAGACACTAAACAGCTACAAAGACACGAAGCAGCTGCAAAGACACTAAACAGCTACAAAGACACGAAGCAGCTACAAAGACACGAAGCAGCTGCAAAGACACTAAACAGCTACAAAGACACTAAACAGCTACAAAGACACGAAGCAGCTACAAAGACACGAAGCAGCTACAAAGACACACTCAACTAAAATGACTCACGAAGCAGCTACAAAGACACGAAGCAGCTACAAAGACACAAAGCAGCTACAAAGACACGAAGCAGCTACAAAGACACGAAGCAGCTCCAAAGACACTAAACAGCTACAAAGACACGAAGCAGCTACAAAGACACGAAGCAGCTGCAAAGACACTAAACAGCTACAAAGACACGAAGCAGCTACAAAGACACGAAGCAGCTACAAAGACACGAAGCAGCTACAAAGACACGAAGCAGCTGCAAAGACACTAAACAGCTACAAAGACACGAAGCAGCTACAAAGACACGAAGCAGCTGCAAAGACACTAAACAGCTACAAAGACACGAAGCAGCTACAAAGACACGAAGCAGCTACAAAGACACGAAGCAGCTACAAAGACACTAAACTACTACAAAGACACTAAACAGCTACAAAGACACGAAGCAGCTACAAAGACACTAAACTACTACAAAGACACAAAGCAGCTACAAAGACACGAAGCAGCTACAAAGACACGAAGCAGCTACAAAGACACGAAGCAGCTACAAAGACACTAAACAGCTACAAAGACACGAAGCAGCTACAAAGACACGAAGCAGCTACAAAGACACACTCAACTAAAATGACTCACGAAGCAGCTACAAAGACACAAAGCAGCTACAAAGACACTAAACAGCTACAAAGACACGAAGCAGCTACAAAGACACGAAGCAGCTACAAAGACACGAAGCAGCTACAAAGACACACTAAACTACTACAAAGACACGAAGCCACAGACACACTAAACTACTGAAAGGACTCACTAAATGACTACAAAGTGGAAAACGACTGCAAAGCGCTGCAAAACAACCAGGAAGAGACCCAAACTAAAAGTTAGGCAGAGGTGAAGGTACTCTGAAGTAAAAGTATTCGGTCATAGTTTTTGTCCGTGATATCCTTTTGTATAAGTTGATAATATGTATTATACATACATTTTATGATGTATAATACATATTCATACTCTCAGGTTAAAAAGCAGCAGGAAGATTCAGGTGGTTCAAATAGCATTAAGTCCACATTAGGTTAACAGCGTTTCCTCTTCTCTCGCTAACATAATTACATGAGGTTACAGCTACACTTTACTGCAGCGGGGCACTTCCTGCTGCTGGTGTTTGGACCTCTTCCACCAGGAGGACTCACTCTGATCAGAGACGAAGGAAGAGAAACCATGTCTCCACTGGATGCTAAGCGATATTAAATCAACTGAAGTATGTTTCCTGGCACTGATATTAACATTGTGCCGTAATAAAGACATATTTCAGGAGCAGTAGGGACACCAAAGACTTCACGTGAGACTTTTAGACTTGTAGAGTTTGAACTCTGTGATTCATTTGTCTGCTGAGTGATTTGATGGTGTTTTATTGTGAAACACCGTCTGTGTTTGCAGAGAGAAGATGAGCAGGAGTTACTTTCTGCTTTGGCTTCTTCTGTTTGTTCTTAACTTGCTCACATGGAGACACGTTGACTTCATCCATGTTGATGTTGATAGGAAGTAGGTCAGTGTTTAAGTGTCCTCCGTCTTCCGTCTTCCGTCCTCCGTCCTCCGGCTTCCGTCTTCCGTCCTCCGGCTTCCGGCTTCCGTCTTCCGTCTTCCGTCCTCCGTCCTCCGTCCTCCGGCTTCCGTCCTCCGTCTTCCGTCCTCCAGTAAAAGCCTGCTGGCTCTCAGCCAATGCACTTTGTATCTCGTAGTCCACATCAGAGCGTCTCGTCCGTCACATTGTTGTCTGTTGGTCTGGTCTCAGAGGTGCATTTAGCAGATTAGATGGAATCAGAGAGCCTTCATCCCAAAAGAGAAGCTCAAAGAATAGAAACTCAAGGCTTCTTTTTGCCAAAAAGTCCTGAAGTTTTCTTTTTGTGTTGTTGTTGTTGCTGACTCAGATCGAGATAAAGAAAAGAGAGGAGCGACGTAACGTCCAGACTTCAGTTCAGTGTCAAATACTCGACATCTGCAGGACAAAGGATGAGGTCACTCGTGTCTCCGCTGTGTCTCCAGCAGGTAACCATGGTGAAGGAGCATCTGCCCAGCTGGGTCCAGCATCAGGACTCTGATGAAGGTCTGGTCCACGTGAACATTGGCGGTCTGAAGAGGAGCCTCTGCTCCAGCACGTTGAGGAAATTCCCAGACACCCGACTGGGGAAACTGCTGTCATGTGACTCGGAGGAGGACATTCTGCAGGTGGGTCGAGGGTGGTGGACTGGACACAAATGTCCACTTCCTTCTGGCTCTTTAAATGTTTCCTCCTCCTTCTCTCCCTGCAGGTGTGTGACGACTACGACGTGCAGCAGAAGGAGTTTTATTTCGATAGGAACCCGGGTCTGTTTCCTTACGTCCTCCACTTCTACCAGACGGGTAAACTCCACATCATGGAGGAGCTGTGTGTCTTCTCCTTCAGGTCCGTCTCATGTTAAACCTCTTCCTGCCTCACGTTTCCATCATGTGAAAGCCCCATCAGGCTGCAACTTGTGTGCAAAGTGCACTCTGTCCTCTGTCCTCTTTCTTCTGTCTTCTGTCCTCTTTCTTTGCTTCTGTCCTCTGTCCTCTTTCTTTGCTTCTGTCCTCTGTCTTCTGTCCTGTCTCCTGTCTTCTGTCCTCTATCTTCTGTCTTCTGTCCTATGTCTTCCATCTTCTGTCCTGTCTCCTGTATTCTATCAAATGTCTTTTGTTTTCTGTCTTTTGTCTTCTGTCTTCTCTCTTCTGTCTTCTGTCCTCTGTCCTCTTTGATTTGACGGCTACGTCCCCCCCTTCAGTCAGGAGATAGAGTACTGGGGCATCAACGAGTTCTTCCTGGACAGTTGCTGTAGTTTCCGTTTCCACGACCGTAAGCTGGAGAGCAGCCGCCATCGCAGCTGGGACGACGAGAGCGACGTCAGCAGCGTCGACACGTCGGTGGACGAGATCTCGGACCTGAACAGGTAAAAAAAGACTCTTTGAGATCTGCAGGTAAAAAACACGTTTGTCCTTCATGTCTCTGTCTCATGTCTCATGTCTCTGTTTCATGTTTCATGTTTCATGTCTCTGTCTCATGTTTCATGTCTCTGTCTCATGTTTCATGTCTCTGTCTCATATCTGTCTCATGTCTCAGTCTCATGTCTCTGTCTCATGTTTCTTGTCTCTGTCATGTCTCTGTCTCATGTTTCATGTCTCATGTCTCTGTCTCATGTTTCTTGTCTCTGTCTCATGTTTCTTGTCTCATGTTTCATCTCTCTGTCTCATGTTTCATGTCTCATGTTTCATGTCTCTGTCTCATGTTTCATGTCTCATATTTCATGTCTCTGTCTCATGTCTCATGTCTCTGTTTCATGTTTCATGTATCTGTCTCTGTCTCATGTTTCATGTCTCTGTTTCATGTCTCTGTCTCATGTCTCTGTCTCATGTTTCATGTCTCTGTCTCATGTTTCATGTCTCTGTCTCATGTTTCATGTCTCTGTCTCATGTTTCATGTCTCTGTCTCATATCTGTCTCATGTCTCAGTCTCATGTCTCTCTCATGTTTCTTGTCTCTGTCATGTCTCTGTCTCATGTCTCATGTCTCTGTCTCATGTTTCATGTCTCAGTCTCATGTCTCTGTCTCATGTTTCTTGTCTCTGTCATGTCTCTGTCTCATGTTTCATGTCTCATGTCTCTGTCTCATGTTTCTTGTCTCTGTCTCATGTTTCTTGTCTCATGTTTCATCTCTCTGTCTCATGTTTCATGTCTCTGTCTCATGTCTCTGTCTCATGTTTCATGTCTCTGTCTCATGTTTCATGTCTCATGTCTCTGTCTCATGTCTCTGTCTCATGTTTCATGTCTCTGTCTCATGTTTCATGTCTCATGTTTCATGTCTCTGTCTCATGTTTCATGTCTCTGTCTCATGTTTCTTTCTCATGTATCTGTCTCATGTCTCATGTTTCATGTATCTGTCTCATGTTTCATGTCTCATGTTTCATGTCTCTGTCTCATGTCTGTCTCATGTTTCATGTCTCTGTCTCATGTCTCTGTCTCATGTTTCGTTCTCATGTATCTGTCTCATGTCTCATGTTTCATGTATCTGTCTCATGTCTCTCATGTTTCATGTCTCTGCCTCATGTTTCTTTCTCATGTCTCGTGTTTCATGTCTCTGTCTCATGTCTCTGTCTCATGTTTCATGTATCTGTCTCATGTCTGTCTCATGTTTCTTTCTCATGTATCTGTCTCATGTTTCATGTCTCTGTCTCATGTCTCATGTTTCTTTCTCATGTATCTGTCTCATGTCTCATGTTTCATGTCTCTGCCTCATGTTTCTTTCTCATATCTCATGTTTCATGTCTCCGTCTCATGTCTCTTGTCTCATGTCTCTGTCTCATGTTTCATGTCTCTGTCTGTCTCATGTTTCATGTCTCTGTCTCATGTTTCTTTCTCATGTCTGTCATGTTTCTTGTCTCATGTCTCTGTCTCATGTTTCATGTCTCATGTATCTGTCTCATGTTTCATGTCTCTGTCTCATATCTGTCTCATGTCTCAGTCTCATGTCTCTGTCTCATGTTTCTTGTCTCTGTCATGTCTCTGTCTCATGTTTCATGTCTCTGTCTCCATCTCATGTTTCTTGTCTCATGTCTCTGTCTCATGTTTCTTGTCTCTGTCTCTGTCATGTCTCTGTCTCATGTTTCATGTCTCTGTCTCCATCTCATGTTTTTTGTCTCATGTCTCCATCTCATGTTTCTTGTCTCTTGTCTCATGTCTCCATCTCATGTTTCTTGTCTCTTGTCTCATGTCTCTGTCTCATGTTTCTTGTCTCATGTCTCTGTCTCATGTTTCATGCCTCTGTCTCCATCTCATGTTTCTTGTCTCTTGTCTCATGTCTCTGTCTCATGTTTCTTGTCTCTGTCTCTGTCATGTCTCATGTTTCTTGTCTCATGTCGCTGTCTCATGTTTCATGTCTCTGTCTCCATCTCATGTTTCTTGTCTCTTGTCTCATGTCTCCATCTCATGTTTCTTGTCTCTTGTCTCATGTCTCTGTCTCATGTTTCTTGTCTCATGTCTCTGTCTCATGTCTCATGTCTCATGTTTCTTGTCTCTTGTCTCATGGCTCTGTCTCATGTTTGTCGGGGATGAAACTCACTCCAGTGTGGAGGAGGTCAGACCACACGTGTGCAGTCGACACGCAGCGATAATAAATCTACCAGAACTGGTTTACAGTTAAAAGGATTTAATCCCACTGATGCAAGTACGATTACAGTTACACATTGGAGTCCATACTCCTGTGAAATATTACAATATTAACCCACTTTGGAAAAAACTACCTCTGGTCCCATCAGACAGCCGTCTCCGGGATCCACACGCTAAAGAGGCAGAAAAACACTTCTATCCCGCCCACATATTCGTTCGCGACTCCTCCCCTTCCGTCTATCTCAATTCCTATTGGCTAACTTCTCTGTGCACTTCTGTAAACGCCCGTCTCCACGACTCTCTGTCCCTGAGCAGCTAACACATTCAATGACGGTCAGTTATTGTTTAATCCTTCTATAATAATCCTTCAGTATGAAAGCTAAACTTCTGCAACTTGGCAGAAGCTTCATGTCTTTTAGCTACTAATCCTACAACACTTTATGTTTATCTTAATGATGCATTCCCAATACACTTATGATTATGACTAATTATGAATTCTTAATTATGAATTATTAAACAGCTCTTTGCTCAAATTTCTTACAGTTTCATGTCTCATGTCTCTGTTAACGGGTCTACTGCGTCCACTCACCTGCGTCTTCCGTCCTCACAGAGACATGCTACATTTCCAGGAGGTGCGTTACGGGAGCATCAGGAAGTGTCTGTGGCTGACTCTGGAGAACCCGGGCTACTCCGTCCCCAGCAAGATCTTCAGCCTGGTCTCCATCGGGGTGGTGCTCACCTCCATCGCCACCATGTGCATCAACAGCATCCCGGAGTACCAGGTCGGTACGGAGACACCGTTAAGACCAGCAGAGACAGTTTTATGGTCTTCTGAAGAGACATTGTCTCTGATGTCCTTCGATGTCCAACGTCCATAATATCCACTTCGATATCACCGATAAGAAGGATTTCTTCATGGTTGCAGAAGTTGTCTGAGAATCTTTAACTTTTAATGTTTTTTTCAGCGCCACAATAATCCAGTCATCAGTGTCTTCTGTCCTCTGCCCTTTGTCCTCTGTCTTTTGTATTCTGTCCTCTCAGACGTTTGACGATGAAGGGAAGGTGATGGAGGAACCCGCCATGCAGGCTCTGGGGGTCTTCTGCACCTGCTGGTTCACCTTCGAGGTGAGGTGATGTGTACTGGTGGTACTGCTGATACTGGTAATATTGGTGGTACTTGTGGTACTGGTACTACTGGCGGTACTGAGTACTGTCTGTGTGTCTGAGGTGGTGACTCGGCTGCTGCTCGCTCCGAACAAGAGGAAGTTCTTGCATCACCCTCTGAACATCATCGACTTGGTCTCGGTGGTTCCGATCTCCATCACGCTGCTGTTTGACGTCACTGTGGGCTCAGAGGCTGAACTGGGAGCGCTGGGACGACTCGTACAGGTTCTGAACCTTCTTATTGCTCATCACTTCAATGTTCTTCAAGTTAGTTTGGTGTTTAATATCACAGAAACATTTTAAATGATTTGATCTCAACAGTGAAATTAAAAGAAGCAACAGGACACACAGTACTCTGAAGTCACGGTACTCCGAGCTAAATACATCCCACAATGCACCTCAATATGAAGACGTTCATGACATGTTGAATGAAATCATTAATGTCCAAACTACAAAGTTCTGTTCTTCTGAATGAGGCTCGTTTTAAAACATGTATCATCATGTCTCTGTCTCCTGGGGGCGACTGTGGCTAAGAGCAGGGCCGTCCTTCAATCGGCGGTTCGATCCCCGTCTCCGCTAGCCGCACGTCGATGTGTCCTTGAGCAAGACACTGAACCCCAGAATGTCTCCCGTCCTGAGCCTGCGGTGTAGAGATGAGATAGAATCTGGATTATAAGTCGCTTTGGATAAAAGCGTGGGCTAAATGCCTGTCGTGTAATGTCCTCATGTCTTTTGTCTCTTGTCTCATGTCTCTTTGTCGTCTCTCAGGTGTTCAGGTTGATGACGATCTTCAGGGTTTTGAAGTTGGCCCGACACTCTACAGGTCTCCGGTCTCTGGGGGCGACTCTCCGGGTGAGTCGAGAAATAAAGAAAGGAAACAAGAAGAGTTTTATTTTCTGCTGACGCGTCTTAAACATGGATTGTGTCCAGATGTTGTCTTTTGGTTTTTGGAGGACCTGGTTCTGAGCTTCAGGGACCAAAACCGTAGTCATGACGACACGATGTCCTCATGTAACCTCGTTACTGTGAACCATCCTCACGAGAAGTGGATCAGTGAGACCAGCAGAGAACCTGAGAGTCACGTTACACTCTCATCCGTCACCACGGAGGAGGAGGAGGAGGAGGAGGAGCAGGAAGAGGAAGAAGAGGAGGAAGAAGAGGAGGAAGGGGAAGAAGAGGAGGAGGAAGAGGAGGAAGAGGAAGAAGAGGAGCAAGAGGAGGACGAGGAGGACGAGGAGGAGGAAGGGGAGGACGAGGAGGAGGAAGGGGAGGACGAGGAGCAAGAGGAGGAGGAAGAGGAGGACGAGGAGGAGGAAGAGGACGAGGAAGAGGAGGAGGAGGATGAGGAGGAGGAAGAAGAGGAGGAGCAGGAAGAGGAAGAGGAGCAGGAAGAGGAAGACGAGGAGGAGGAAGGGGAGGACGAGGAGCAAGAGGAGGAGGAAGAGGAGGACGAGGAGGAGGAAGAGGACGAGGAACAGGAGGAGGAGGATGAGGAGGAGGAAGAAGAGGAGGAGCAGGAAGAGGAAGAAGAGGAGGAGGAAGAAGGAGGAAGGGGAAGAAGAGGAAGAGCAGGAGGAGGACGAGGAGGAGGAGGACGAGGAGGAAGAGGAGGAGCAGGAAGAGGAAGGGGAAGAAGAGGAGGAGGAAGAGGAAGACGAGGAGGAGGAGGAGGAGGAAGAGGAGTAGGAAGAGGAAATGGAGCAGGAAGAGGAAGAGGAGGATGAAGAGGAGGAAGAGGAAGAGGAGCAAGAGGAGGAGGAGGAGGAAGAGGAGGACGAGGAGCAGGAAGAGGAGCAGGAAGGGGAAGGGGAAGAGGAGGAAGAAGATGAGGAAGAGGAGGAAGAGGAGGAAGAGGAGCTCCAGCTGTAACTGGATCTGGATTCATTATATTTACATTCAGACTAAAAACTGCTGATTCATGTTCAAGTGAAACTTTGAGAGCTTTTTAAAAACACCAGACAAGTTCAGAGACGGATGAAGCAGAACTGTCTGTACTAGTGAACAAAGTAAAGTACTAGTGAACAAAGTAAAGTACTAGTGAACAAAGTAAAGTACTAGTGAACAAAGTAAAGTACTAGTAAACAAAGTAAAGTACTAGTGAACAAAGTAAAGTACTAGTGAACAAAGTAAAGTACGAGTGAACAAAGTAAAGTACTAGTGAACAAAGTAAAGTACTAGTAAACAAAGTAAAGTACTAGTGAACAAAGTAAAGTACTAGTGAACAAAGTAAAGTACTAGTAAACAAAGTAAAGTACTAGTAAACAAAGTAAAGTACTAGTGAACAAAGTAAAGTACTAGTGAACAAAGTAAAGTACTAGTAAACAAAGTAAAGTACTAGTGAACAAAGTAAAGTACTAGTGAACAAAGTAAAGTACTCGTGAACAAAGTAAAGTACAAGTGAACAAAGTAAAGTACTAGTAAACAAAGTAAAGTACAAGTAAACAAAGTAAAGTACTAGTAAGTAAAGTACAAGTAAACAAAGTAAAGTACTAGTAAACAAAGTAAAGTACAAGTGAACAAAGTAAAGTACTAGTAAACAAAGTAAAGTACGAGTAAACAAAGTAAAGTACTAGTGAACAAAGTAAAGTACAAGTAAACAAAGTAAAGTACTAGTAAACAAAGTAAAGTACAAGTGAACAAAGTAAAGTACTAGTAAACAAAGTAAAGTACAAGTAAACAAAGTAAAGTACTCGTAAACATAGTAAAGTACTCCATCCGTCATCCTTAATGTTCCAAGTCTAAATATTATCTCTCCTTATGGTTCTGTGACATCATTAATATGAATAATAATAATATGAATAATAATCTCCTTATGGTTCTGTTACATCATTAATATGAATAATAATCTCCTTATGGTTCTGTGACATCATTAATATGAATAATAATAATATGAATAATAATCTCCTTATGGTTCTGCAGCACAGCTACAGGGAGGTCGGGATTCTTCTCCTCTATCTCGGCGTCGGAGTTTCCGTCTTCTCTGGAATCGCGTACACGGCCGAATACGAAGAGGTAACATTTCATCTGTAAAAACACGAGTACATCAATATTAAGTAATAATACTCAAGTAAAGTACAAGTACCTATAGTGTATTTCATATTTTAAACAGTAGAAAGTGAAAGATGTAAATCTGTTGTTGCCACAACATCATCTTTTGTTTGTAACCATAATTTAGAAATTTACAAAGATAGTTTTTAATTCATTTTATTTTAAGGTCAACTAATTCATATAATTGATATAATTACAAATAATACTAATAATAGTCATAATAAACTGTCTCTCTGTCTGTCCTCTGTCTGTCCGTCCTCTGTCCGTCCTCCAGGGCGTAGGTCTGGACACCATCCCGGCCTGCTGGTGGTGGGGGACGGTCAGCATGACCACGGTGGGCTACGGGGACGTGGTGCCCGTCACGGTGGCCGGGAAGCTGGCGGCCAGCGGCTGCATTCTGGGCGGAACCCTGGTGGTGGCGCTGCCCATCACCATCATCTTCAACAAGTTCTCCCACTTCTACCGGAGACAGAAAGCTCTGGAGGCGTCGGTGAGGAACAACCACCGCAGGAAGATGAGGATGAGCTGCCACAACGAGCCCGAGGAGGACGAGACGGACAACGAGGAGGACGAGACGGACAACGAGGAGGACGAGACGGTCGCCGACGAGGATGACGGAGGTGTGATCAACTACAGCTACGTGGAACATCCGTCCTCCTCGTCCGTCCTGAGGAGGACGGAGCTGCTGGAGCTTCACATTTAAACTCATGTCTGACATAACGGAGGAGGAACTGTGGATTATTAATAACTGAGGAATTGATCAGATGCTTCCAGAAGAGCGAGTTGGAGGTTCTGACATCACTTCCTGTTTGTCTTCTTCTGTGCACATCGGTTTATCTCTGGATGGACATTTGTCCACGTTGTCCTCCGTTAAAATAAATGTGTGAGCGATGAAAAGTGAACTGAACAGGAAGTGAAATCTTATGCACGAAATAAAAAAGTATGATGAATAAACTGTGAAAAGTACTTTTACTGTAGAGAGATGAAGAGATGTTTAAGATGCTAACACCACGACAATGCTAATAACAAAGTACATCTACTCAATAGTTCAGTACTGTTTTCAGGTACTTGTACTTTCCTTGAGTATTTACATTTTCTGCAAATATACTTTTCTTTCGCCACAAGATTAATAATAAAGTTACTTTGCAGATTCAGATGAACAGGAAATGAAGAAATGAACTCCACCTTTAAAAATAAGTGATGTTAAAGCATCAGAGTAAAACACAATAACATAATATATTATGCTGTGATATGTTATATGTAATATGCAGGACTTGTACTTGTACCTGAGTATTTTAACGCTGTAGTATTACTACTTTACTTCAGTAAAGGGTCGGAGTACTTCTTCTCTGTGGTCGTTCTCTCAGCTCTCTCTGACTTTAATTGTTTCCATAATAAAGTTATTGAGGGAAATATCAGATCATGAAAACACAAATCTTTCTAATAAATGTAGAAAGTTGGTTCTTGTGTTAAAAATGTCCGTTTAATTAAAAACCTGCGTTAACGCACGATAAAATAATTGTCGGCGTTAATTAATGAATGCGTTAACCTGCCCAGCATATATATATATATATATATATATATATATATATATATATATATATATATATATATATATATATATATATATATATATATATATATACACATATATACATATATATATATATACATATATATATATATATATATATATATATATATATATATATATATATATATATATACATATACATATATATATACATATACATATATATATATACATATATATATATATATATATATATATATATATACATATATATATACATATACATATATATATATATATATATATATATATATATATATATATACATATACATATATATACACACACAAGTACAGGATGTGAATACTTCTTGTTTTGAAGTGGCAGCATAAAAACACTAAATGCTGATTTTCATCAATCCATAAAACTCACAGAAAATTAATTAAATTAAAAAACAAAAACATTTTTCACTGTAAAAGTATAAAAACAAACAAGCGATTTAAATTTCCTCAGTTTTTTATTTATTTCTTTATTCAACAAGCAAAACCAAATACCAGCGATCTGAAACATAAACAGACTTCACTGAATTCTTTAAGGCAAAATATAAACTTCAGAAACAGGAAGTGTGCAAATAAAAGATGAGTCAGCAGAAAAACGTTTCTCCATCTGAATAACGAAGAAGTAAAAATGTTCTTTTCTTTGTTTCCAGACGTCACAGTTTTGTGTGGAAGTCAATGACGGTTTGAACATTTTATGGTCAATATTACGTGAACAGATTTAAAACATCTGGAAAAAGACATTTGAGCTGGTGAAGACGAATAAATGAATCTGTTTCAGCAGGATTTAGACATTTGAACTGATCACTCATGAAACTAAAGAAGAAGTAACTAAAACACAAAGTAATCCAGATGTGTTCCGTGTTTTCACTGATGTTTTAATAATTGTTCTCGTCGTACGGGACAAAGAACACAGAAACACTTTGAAGTTGGTGTGAAAAGGCGGATTAAAAATAACAACTGTTTCATTTCCAGTGATCACGACTCTTTCATTTCACTGCCAGAACCCAACATGCATCATATTTCATAACAATCAAGCTACATTATTTTGTAATATTTTCCCTTTTGAACTCCTCTCATCTGAGATCAATGTTCAGAAACATCGACAGTAAAAAAGCTTTTTGTTTTGTTTGTAACAAACAAGAAAACATGAAAAATGAAATTGTGCTCATGAGTTTAAACAGCATCTTGATTTATTGACTCGATAACTGCTAAATATTTAATATAACTTAATAAAAAGCGTCTCGTTTTGTAATCAGAATATACAAATACAGCCGGATGTGCTCATATATTTACAGAAAGAGTCTAACGATCTACGATGACTCAGCACGTTTCTATTTTTACACCCTGAAAAGTTTAACTTCTGAACCTACGTACAAAAATAACCTGTTTCTGTGCTGATGGAGAGGAATAAAGCTTCAGACTGTAGCTGCTTCAGACTGTAGCTGCTTCAGACTGTAGCTGCTTCAGACTGTAGCTGCTTCAGACTGTAGCTGCTTCAGACTGTAGCTGCTTCAGACTGTAGCTGCTTCAGACTGTAGCTGCTTCAGACTGTAGCTGCTTCAGACTGTAGCTGCTTCAGACTGTAGCTGCTTCAGACTGTAGCTGCTTCAGACTGTAGCTGCTTCAGACTGTATCTGCTTCAGACTGTAGCTGCTTCAGACTGTAGCTGCTTCAGACTGTAGCTGCTTCAGACTGTAGCTGCTTCAGACTGTAGCTGCTTCAGACTGTAGCTGCTTCAGACTGTAGCTGCTTCAGACTGTAGCTGCTTCAGACTGTAGCTGCTTCAGACTGTAGCTGCTTCAGACTGTAGCTGCTTCAGACTGTAGCTGCTTCAGACTAGCTGCTTCAGACTGTAGCTGCTTCAGACTGTAGCTGCTTCAGACTGTAGCTGCTTCAGACTAGCTGCTTCAGACTGTAGCTGCTTCAGACTGCAGCTGCTTCAGACTGTAGCTGCTTCAGACTGTATCTGCTTCAGACTGTATCTGCTTCAGACTGTAGCTGCTTCAGACTGTAGCTGCTTCAGACTGTAGCTGCTTCAGACTAGCTGCTTCAGACTGTAGCTGCTTCAGACTGTAGCTGCTTCAGACTGTAGCTGCTTCAGACTAGCTGCTTCAGACTGTAGCTGCTTCAGACTGTAGCTGCTTCAGACTGTATCTGCTTCAGACTGTATCTGCTTCAGACTGTAGCTGCTTCAGACTGTATCTGCTTCAGACTGTAGCTGCTTCAGACTGTAGCTGCTTCAGACTGTATCTGCTTCAGACTGTATCTGCTTCAGACTGTATCTGCTTCAGACTGTAGCTGCTTCAGACTGTAGCTGCTTCAGACTGTAGCTGCTTCAGACTGTAGCTGCTTCAGACTGTAGCTGCTTCAGACTAGCTGCTTCAGACTGTAGCTGCTTCAGACTGTAGCTGCTTCAGACTGTAGCTGCTTCAGACTGTAGCTGCTTCAGACTGTAGCTGCTTCAGACTGTAGCTGCTTCAGACTGTAGCTGCTTCAGACTGTATCTGCTTCAGACTGTAGCTGCTTCAGACTGTAGCTGCTTCAGACTGTAGCTGCTTCAGACTGTAGCTGCTTCAGATTGTAGCTGCTTCAGACTGTAGCTGCTTCAGATTGTAGCTGCTTCAGACTGTATCTGCTTCAGATTGTAGCTGCTGCAGTCTGCAGCATCCTGGCTCTTTTTTTGGAGAGTAATCTCATTCAAACTAATAAATCCACTTTGTTGAATCGATGCCATAAATCTGACAACTCAGTTCTTTTGTTTTTTAGTTTTTTTTAGTTTTTAAAGAATAAAAATAGACGCTGGACTCTAAAATATGAAAATAAAATGAAGAACACTGCAGGTTAAACACAGTCAGGAAATCTGGTCCAACAGTTATTTTGTAAATAAAAATATGATGATTCATGAAAACACTATAGAAACATGTACCGAATAAAGAAATGTAGTTTAGAGAATTATCTCGTTCTAGCCGTTCATCGTGATGGAAAACACCAGTTTGGTTTCTTATTTTTTATCATTCGGGGCAAAAGAGCCCGTCGAACATTTTCAGATTTTATATTTTATGAACTTTTCCAGACGGTTTGTAGACGTTCAGAGTCCAGAGACGAGACTCTGAGTCCAGAGATGAGACTCTGAGTCCAGAGACGAGACACTGAGTCCAGAGACGAGACACTGAGTCCAGAGATGAGAGGAAACACCAGAACCTCAGTAAAGACTGTCAGCAGGTAGAAGGATATCGTACCACGAGATTAAGAGAAACAAGTTGGAGTTGATGAACCATCGCTGTGTTTTAAACAGAAAGTGTAACAAAGAGAAAGAAGCTTGAGTCCAGCTGAGCTGCTGATGGATTTAGAATCAAACCGTTCTTCAGCGGTCTGAACTTCAGAAGTTCTTCTCATGTTCTCTAAACATCTGGCAGAAGAAACATCAGATGTTCTGCTGCCGGCGTTTTTTGGCCTCGATGGCGTCCAGGATGGGCTGCCTCTTGGTCTGGTAGCGCTGCCGGATCTCCTCGATCTCCTGCTCCATCTGAGGGTCCAGAGAGGCCAGACGCAGTCGCAGCTCCTCCACCGACCACGAGTTCACCTGCAAACATCAGCAGCTTCATCTCACCTGGTTCAACGTAACACTCAATCAGTTAAGTTGATCAACTCCATTATTTGAACACAACATTCCTTGTTTCCAGCTTCTCAAGTGTGATATTTTGGTTTTAGAGATGGTCAAACAAAAACAAGCATTTTGAAATTGAAAGAACATTGATAGAGTAAATTATCCACAGATTGCAAAGAAGATGGATGAAACATGTTTTAAATGTGTGCATTGGGTTTATAGGTTGAATGTTCACGTCACTCGTCTCCATCTTTCATCATCTATTGTTTTAAAAAGGTGAAGAATCAACGTCTCTGCTCAGACACTAATGTACATTTGAACATCTATAGCTGAGGATGAAGACCATGTCATGTGATTGAAAGCGTGGTCCTTGTTTAGTCAACTGCTCCCTACAAACCACCATCTTCTTCTCCTGTAACCAATATGTATGTATTATATTCTATAAGATATTACTGTACTAGTACACTGTATATGTTGCTTCAGTCCTCCACAGATCATTAACGAACACTTTGGAAAATCTTTACCCCAAACTACAAATAGCCTGAAGCCTGCCAGCGATGATCAAGGTGTTTGATAAGTGCATCTATTCTATCCGTTGACATTCATTCAACCTGGAGGACTCCCCCCCCCCCCCCCAGCTTCTACCAGCAGCACTTCAGCTATTTATTACCCAGAAATCAATGCAGCTAAAATAACACTGGTGTCCAGTGGAGCGACGACCGTGAAGAGAGGAAAGAGAAAGATCCACAACTGGAGGAGAACCAGAGCCAGAGACCTGGAGACCACATTTATATTTGATATATAGACAGATAGATATGTATACATATACATATATATTTTATACATATACATTTTATACATATACATTTTACACACACACACACACACACACACACACACACACACACACACACACACACACACACACACACACACACACACACACACACACACACACACACACACACACACACACACACACACACACACACACACACAGATATATGTATGTATATATATATATATAGCTCATTATCACTATTAACATATATATATTATATAATATATCGATAATATCAGCTAAACAGAGAGCAGAAACCAACACCTTTAATAATGCCATTCGAATAAAAGGAAGCTTTAAATCTAATGTAACTGTTTCAACAAGTAACGGTGGTGATGACATCACTGCAGGTAACGTTAGTGATGTCATAGTGAGTTTAATCACAAGAACATCAGTGAAACATAATCACAGATCAATGTTTAGATGAGAATGTATTTTAAAGATTTAGGAACTTTTAGTTTTGCTGCTCAAAAAAATATATATTTGTTTACAAACAAGAACAAAAACAAAGTTCATTATTTTAATTAATTGTCATTTTTTCTTACAAAATAATCAAAAGGAAGCAATAAGAGTGTCGAGAGGAGTATTGATAAGAGTACTAGTATCGATAGAATCCTAACGATGACCATCACGACTCGTTTGGGCTTCAGGAGGTTGACTTGCTCATGTTAGCATAGCATGCCGTGGCTAAAGCTAACACACACACAGGTTACTCACCACCTCCAGGTCTCCTTCGCTGGCCAGCCTGCGGTTGTCTGCGTTGTTGTCTCCTCTGTCTCCTCCCTCCTTGTGACTGTTGGCCTCCTTCTCTTTCTGCTCAAAGTACTCGAGGAAGGACGGCTTGTTGGCCGGCTGCATCGTCTCGTCTCTCCCTAACAGACACAAGATCAACATTTACTGACACAGAGTCCTGATGTAAATACTTAATAACTAGGGCTGGAACGGTTCACAAAAGTCACGGTTGGGTTGGGTACCATACAGTGGAGCCACGGTTCGGTACAGTAGAAAACTACAAATGCAGAGAAATGTACTTGAGTTTAAAATATATTTATTCATTACAACTAACATCATGAAGTTATTCTTTGACTTTGAACAATGATGGAACTATACCTGAGTGACTCATCTTCTGGGGTGTCTTCTTAGCAACACATAGACAGACGATGGACAGACGATGGACAGACGATGGACAGACGATGGACAGACGATGGACAGACGATGAACAGACGATGGACAGACGATGGACAGACGATGGACAGACGATGGACAGACGATGGACAGACGATGGACAGACGATGGACAGACGATGGACAGACGATGGACAGACGATGGACAGACGATGGACAGACGATGGACAGACGATGGACAGACGATGGACAGACGATGGACAGACGATGGACAGACGATGGACAGACAATGAACAGACGATGGACAGACGATGGATATAGATGATCACAGAGAACCAAACAAGAGATCCAATGAAATAAAGAATAAAGTGAAGCGCTGCAGGTAGAGTAGGAGGGTAAACAGTGTGTGTGTGTGTGTGTGTAAATGTATACAACCCCAGTGAAGCCACAGTGGATGAATGTGTGGAGTTCTTTAGTCTCCGTGTTTGATTGATGGCTTTAATAAGCTGCTGTGGGGCCACAGAGGATCTCACTGAGTCTACATGCAAACACTTTCTGTTCTGGTCCCTGAAGTTATTATGTAATAAAGATTATTCACATGTACAGAAACATCTTCTCAGCTTTGTTTCATCGTCATAGTACAACAAGATGCAGATTGTAGTTCCACTTTGCTGCTCAACGAAACATAAACTCTATAATATGTGGATGAATTCAGAGGTTCAGGTGAGATAAGAGATCAGAACCAGGAGGTGGTTTACTAGCATTAAACTGGGGGTCGGCCTGATCCACAAGGAATTATTCATCATAAATACATCTGTAGATATCAAGAGATACATACTGTCCCATAACCGTGTAGTGTTAAAGTATTGTATTTCTGAATGTTGTGCCGTTATCTCCGGGTAAAAAGAAAGAAAAAGGGTTGGATTATTAAAAAATGTATTATTGATTTTTTTATCTCTAAGACTAAGTGTTATCTACGGGCAGGCAAGGTGGTGACAAGACGTACTTTAGAGAAACCCAAAATACGTATATTCTTTAAAAGAGAAGAATCAACGCTGCCTCTGGAGCCCTGAGAAGCAGCTAGTTGACCCATCAGCTTTCAATAATAATCATAACAAATTAATGTTCAGGAGAGAGACATAAATGCTGCATAACATTTACATGTAATGACGAGTCCTTATATGTAAATTCATTCCATCTAGTCGGACTAAACGTGACATAAAGTCTCCTCTCGAGGTTTTACACTGATGTGATGACGCCTCCAGTCCACTAGGGGTCACCGGTCTTTTTCCTCCGGTTGCAAATACATGTCTGGTTGTATAGAAATCTATGAGAAAATGACTCTACTTCTCTCTTGATTTATTACCTCAGTAAACATGAGTTTATGTCTCAATCTCTAGTTTCAAGTCTTCTTCAATACAGCATGATGTTCATTTAGTACATTATGGTCCATTTAGAGTCACACAGACCATAAAGCAGGGGATGCTTTAGGGCGGGGCTACACGCTGATTGACAGGTCTCCAACAGACCATAAAGCAGGGGATGCTTTAGGGCGGGGCTACACGCTGATTGACAGGTCTCTAATAGACCATAAAGCAGGGGATGCTTTAGGGCGGGGCTACACGCTGATTGACAGGTCTATAATAGACCATAAAGCAGGGTATGCTTTAGGGGGCGGGGCTACACAGTGATTGACAGGTCTATAATAGACCATAAAGCAGGGTATGCTTTAGGGGGCGGGGCTACACAGTGACTGACAGGTCTATAATAGACCATAAAGCAGGGGATGCTTTAGGGGGCGGGGCTACACAGTGACTGACAGGTCTCTACCAGAGCTCTAAAAGCTCAGCTACTGAACATGGAGGTCTCTTTCTCTGCTGACACGGTTGCTGTTTTGGTTTTGTTTGCTGCAGACATTTTTCACAGTGACATCACTGATAACTGACTTGTCTTTTGAATAGATCTGCCTGATTATGACTCTTTAACTGGTCCGGTCTCCGGTTTCTGTCGCAGCCTCTGGGTCGTGTTTGTAACGGACTTTTCGTGAGGAGCTGGAGAACCAAACCAGACACAAACAGCACGATAACAGGAAGCAAACATCCCATCGCTGTAACAGAATGAATGTTTATTCTCCTCCACGCTGGACGGAGCTCTGAGAAGTCATCGTTGAAGGAAACCAGCTGCAGGTTCTTCCAACATTTTCAGATGAAGAAGAAGCTCTGACTCATAGAGATCCATCATCTCTTTGATTCTGGTATTTGTTTGTATGCGTCTGCGTGTTTACAGTCAGATCTGTGGTGATCAGAATCATAAACGTCTGAATGTCAAACATCTTCAAGAGGAAAACTTGCTGCATTTGTTTTAATCAGGAGAGACGGACACGAGGAGCCGAGCGACGCTTCACAAAGTCACAAAGTTGATTTAAAGTCTGTGTTCTGAGCCCGTTCTTCTGATTTACTCTCATTTAGGGACTTGTCCACATTTCTGGCAGCAGATTGAGAGGAAATGACGAGTCTTTTTTACTGGAAGCAACGTCAACAAAACACACGATTCATTGTAATATTAAAGTGCATCAGCACTCACAATGAGAGGCTGACGGCCCGATGCCAACAACACAAACAATAAATAAAAAGAGTAATAAACCTGTTGGTCGCCCACTGACAAGCCCATTCGTTTCTGACCAATCAGAACGGTTGTCAGTGGACTTGCTTACCTTCCATAGAACAGAATAAAAGGAACTTTCCAGGTTGAAAATGAGAAGATAGAGTTCCCGAAACTAAGACGTCTCAAGTAAACCGGCTGTTTGTATTTATTGATGATTTAACGGCGTGTAGTGATGTTCAACCAGAGAAGCTGCTGGTTAGCTTGAGGCCTCAGTGGGATTAGTAACTTTATTCTGTCGCACAGCCTGTAAACCAGCAACGTGAAAGGTTTCCACAGTTTGAACTGAAAGAGTGGACTCTAGAGAGGACTAAATGAATCTCTAATACGTACCGAGAACAAAGAGCTGAATCCACTACTGTGTACATTGAGAGTGAGTCACTGTACTAGTGAGTAGAACATGTAGACGTTCCCAGCAAAGCATTTAAAGACGAGAGAACATGGTTACGGCTCAGAGATGGAAAAGTACATTCAAAACGTGACGCTTCCATGTAAACACATCTCAGCCTCAGTGGACTCAGAGTCATAAGTGCATCTACGCTTTGTCTTTTGTTTCATGTGTCTGTGTCTGCAGACACATGAAACACTATAAATAGAACATAAACTGAGCTGCTACAAATGTCTGAAGTGAGATTCTAAAACAGCAGCATACTGTAAAAACAGACTCAAAAGAGATTCAAAGACAGCTGCTGTCAAAGTCAGTTTGACATTTATCTGACTCAGCAAAGACACCAGACCTCCGTCAGAGACACGAGACCTCCGTCACAGGCACCGGACCTCCGTCACAGGCACCGGACCTCCGTCACAGGCACCGGACCTCCGTCAGAGACACGAGACCTCCGTCAGAGACACCAGACCTCCGTCACAGGCACCGGACCTCCGTCACAGGCACCGGACCTCCGTCACAGGCACCGGACCTCCGTCACAGGCACGGGACCTCCGTCACAGGCACGGGACCTCCGTCACAGGCACGGGACCTCCGTCACAGGCACGGGACCTCCGTCACAGGCACGGGACCTCCGTCACAGGCACGGGACCTCCGTCACAGGCACCGGACCTCCGTCACAGGCACCGGACCTCCGTCACAGGCACCGGACCTCCGTCACAGGCACCAGACCTCCGTCACAGGCACGAGGCCTCCGTCACAGGCACGAGGCCGCCGTCACAGGCACGAGGCCGCCGTCACAGGCACGAGACCGCCGTCAGAGACACCAGACTGCCGTAAGAGGCACCAGACCTCCGTAAGAGGCACCAGACCTCCGTAAGAGACACGATAACTCAGTCAGAGGCACGAGACCTCCGTCAGAGGCACGAGGCAATCTGAGGAAACTTTACAAATCAGAGGTTTTAAATCCAGCTCCGTGTCAAACCAGACGAGTAGGAAGCCTTCTAGAAGACCTGAGGAGACCAGGTGGACCACCTTCTGCAGGACTGAACAAGAGAATAAACAAGGTGAGGTTCAACATGTAGGAGATGGTTGATGGTTGGAGGCCTTAAACGATATTTAAGTCTACGGTATTGCCGGGTATGTCATGATATGAACCATTTATATCACGAGTAATTATCACGGTTTCACGATTATTAACCAGAATAGTTTGAATAGAGATGAACTAATATATTTATTATTACTATCAACTATTTCCTTTTACTTGAAGTCATCTGTATATTGGAGTGATTTAAATAAAAACACACCATTCAAATGATTAGGAAATAAAAGCTTCTAATTTAATGATAAACAAATCTATAATAATGTTCTTAGAGCTCGTGTTAGAAGTTAAACATCATAATTCATCTCTAATATCTGTTTTATATTCATAAACATCTCCTTCAAATGACTGGATTTATTCAAGTTTATCACGAAAACTACATTTTACAGATGCCATGTGAACACATCATGACAACGTTATAATGTAGCTTCAGCCAGTACTCATGTTCACTGAGCAGAGCCTGAAGGCATCATAATGTAGCTTCAGCCAGTAGTCCTGTTCACTGAGCAGAGCCTGAAGGCATCATAATGTAGCTTCAGCCAGTAGTCCTGTTCACTGAGCAGAGCCTGAAGGCATCATAATGTAACTGAAGTGAACCTCCGTACCAACATTGGTGACTCTTGTGGACACTTTGTAAACATGTTGGATGTATCGATTCCATTGTCTTTGTACTGATTGATGTCATTCTGACTGTTATGCTGCTCCAAAGACATGTTCTACTTCTCTCTACTTCTAGTAGCGATGGTTCTGTTTATATAGCAGGACTTTTATTTTGAAGTTAAACGAACGTAAAATATGACACGAGACAAAAAAACATCGCAAAACCGCCTGACGTTCAGAGGGTTTACGGTAAAAGCTGCTGTGATCTCATAACTCACCAACATAAACCTCAGTGAGAGAAACTCAGAGTCTGATCACGACGAATTAAAAGGCTTTTTATTATTCAGCTCCATTAGTGAGGATCAATATGTGATCAGGATCCTCAAGGACTCTTTAGCATCAGACTGTGGTCATTAGCATGACACACACACACACACACACACACACACACACACACACACACACACACACACACACACACACACACACACACACACACACACACACACACACACACACACACACACACACACACACACACACACACACTAATGTGATTATAAAGTCTGAATGTTCTTGTGTTAATGCTGTTTGAACTGCCAGCAGTGGAGATCCATACTAACTCAATACTAGGACGTCAGACAGGAGACTGTGTGTGTGTGTCAGAGACATTAGTGTGTGTGTGGGTGTGTGTATATGAGACAGTAGTGTGTGTGTTTAATCTTCTTTCTGCTCTTTCCTTTATACATTTTACATTTCTCTCAATATGTTCATTTATGTGAACAAACCTTCTTGCCAGTAAACCTGATCCAGGCTGTGTTAGGGAGGGCAATGCATGCTGGGAAAATGACCCCACTCACCATCCAGAAGCTGCCATCAGCTGAAGCTGCCGGTCTCCATTGGCTCATGAACATAAAGCTCTGTGGATGTTGTGTAGGAGGTTTAATATCGTCACATTAAACTAAACGTCACAGAGGAACAAACATGAACTGAACTCAGCGTGTCGTCGTGTCTCACTGAGGTTGATTCTTTAGTGTACAAACACAAACACATGAAACAGAGTCCAACGCTGACGACTCCCACACTGCAACAAAGAGTCCAGGCCGCTCCACCCATCCCTCCATAAACAACAACAACAACAACAAGGTGAAGGACTCGCTGGTTTAAGTCGGATCCTCAAATACATTTTAAAAGGCATAAAATGAGATTGAGATCTAAACAGCTCTCAACATAACTGTTTTGATGTCCTCTCGTCAAGCTTTCGACAGCACCACAGCACTGAAACTGCTCTTGTTAAGGTTTTCAACGCCATCCACTTAAACATAGACAATGGCAGAAGTTCAGTCTTGGTATTACTGGATCTCAGTGCTGCATTCGACACGGTTGACCATGCCATACTACTAGAAAGACTAAACATCTGGGTGGGACTCTCTGGCACAGCACTTAACTGGTTTGAATCCTACTTGAAGGGCCGAGAATACTTTGTGTCTGTAGCTGATTACACATCAGAGCTGACTAAAATGACATGTGGTGTTCCCCAAGGTTCAACACTGGGGCCTCCTCTGTTCAACATCTACATGCTTCCACTAGCTCAGATTATGGAAAACAACAAAGTGTGTTATCATAATTATGCAGATGACACACAAATCTACATTACTATGTCACCAGGGGACTATAATCCCATAAAAGGGCTGGGTAACTGCATTGAACAAACCAACAACTGGATGTGCCAGAATGTTCTTCAACTAGAAAATGCATTTCCTGCTGAAAATGCGTTGGAATGCTGAAAACTGAAATTAATTGCAAAAACATTGCTGAAAATAGATATCCAATTCAAAAACAATTGGCAAAAGCTTAATAATTCAAAAAGTTTAAAGATTACAAATATGAAAAGTCATATCACACCTCTCCTGAAAGAGCTGAACATTTTGATATTTGAACAGTTTCTGTAGCTTAAAAACTTTCAGTGGTAGTGATATTTGTTGTAGTAGTACTAGAAGTTGTAGTCGTAGTAGAAGTATTATTAGCAGCAGAAGTCTTAGTAGCAGAGTAAGTACTAGTTGTAGCAGTAGTGATATTTGTAGTAGCAGTAGTACTAGAAGTTGTAGTAGAAGTATTAGTAGAAGTATTAGTAATTAGAAGTAGTAGAATCAGTGGTAGTAGTAATAGCTGCAGTAGTGGTCATAGTATTTAATATAACAGTAGTAGTAGTAGAAGTAGGAGTAGTAATGGCAGTATTTGAAGTAGCAGTCGTACTAATAGCTGTAGTAGTATTAGTACTGGTAGTAGCATCAATAGCAGTCGAAGTAGTAGCAGTTGTAGTATAAGTAATAGTAGTAGTAGTAATAGCAGTAGTGGTAGTAATAATATTGATGGTAGCAGTAATAGCAACAGCAAAAGTTGTAGTATAAGTAGTAGTAGTAGTAATACTAGAAATATTAGCAGCAGTAGTAGTAGTTGTCAAAAAAAAAAAATTTAACATTGGTCTCTATGGAGCAGAAAGTTTGAGAGGTTTTCCTCTCAATTAACGGCTTCCGTGTCAAATGTGGAAATCTGTGGGATTCCACAGTCATTTTTCTACGACAAGGACAATATTAGCTACTTCTACATCCAGAAATTATGCATGAAGAGTGAAGATTGTGGACTCAGTGGCAAAACACAAATGTTTTTTTCACAAGAATCTCAAGCTGCTTTTCACTCTAGCGGTGACATCACGCACTCTAAGCTGCGCAATACACACCCATTATAAAGTCAGAAAAGGGCTGAAAAATCATAAAAGTTAAATTGCTGCAGTTCAAAAAGTATAAAAGATATCAAAAAGCTGAATAATGCGGCAATAGCTCAGGATTTTCTCAACAGTTTAAAGTTAAAATTGTGTCTGTAGCTGAAAGTATGAGGAAGTTGAAGGATTTGAAAGTTGAAGAAGTTTAAGAGGATTTGTAAATATTCTCCATAGAGATCCCATTAAAAATAAAAGTTGCAAAAAGCTTAATAATTCAAAAAGTTTAAAGGTCAGAAATATGAAAAGTCATCGACATGAGCTGAAAAAACTGAACATTTTGATAGTTGAACGATTTCTGTAGCTTAAAAAATGTGGAAGGAGTTAAGTAGCAAAAAACGTACGGAAGAAATAGTTGAGTGAAGTTGAATAAAGATTCGACGAACAATAGTTGGAATGCTTAACAGCATTCCAACAATTAAACAAAGATAAAACAGAAGTAATTGTTTTTGGTACCAAGGACGAACAATTGAAAACCACCGCTCAGCTTCAGTCACTGATGTTAAAACCCACAAACAAAGCCAGAAATCTAGGTGTAGTTATGGATTCAGACCTCAACCTGAACAGCCATATCAAGACAATTACAAAATCAGCCTCCTATCACCTGAAGAACATATCAAGGATTAGAGGACTTATGTCTCAACAGGATGTGTAAAACTTGTCCACGCATTTGTCTTCAGCAGACTGGACTACTGTAACGGTGTGTTTACAGGTCTCTGTAAAAAGTCCGTCAGAAAGCTGCAGCTGATTCAGAACGCTGCAGCTCGAGTCCTCACTAAGACCAGGAGCGTGGACCACATCACTCCAGTTCTGATGTCTTTGCACTGGCTTCCTGTCCAACAAAGAAGTGACTTTAAAATGCTGCTGTTGGTTTACAAAGCACTGAATGGTTTAGGGCCAAAATACATCTCTGATCTGCTGCTACCTTATGAACCATCCCGACCCCTCAGGTCGTCTGGGACCGGTCTACTTTCTGTTCCCAGAGTCAGAACTAAACATGGAGAAGCAGCGTTCAGTTGTTCTGCTCCACATATCTGGAACAAAGTCCCAGAAAGCTGCAGGTCTGCTGAGACCCTCTGCTCCTTTAAATCAAGATTGAAGACTTTTCTGTTTGCTGCTGCCTTTAATTGAACCACATTCAAGGATATTAATACATTTCTGCATTTTATTTCTTACACTGCAACCTTCATTCTATTTGTAGCTTTTTATTGTTTTAATCAATGTTCTTAATTGTTTTTAAATCTCCTTTTCTTTTGCCTTATGTTTTGATGCTTTTAATGGTTTTATGTGAAGCACTTTGAATTACCTTGTTGTTGAAATGTGCGATACAAATAAACTGCTTTGCCTTGGTGACGGCGAGCCAGCGGCTCACAGCTAACAGAGCTAACAATGCTAACAGAGCTAACAGTGTTCATCTGAGGGGGAACGGGAGGGTAAGTGCTACGTTTTCATTTAAAAAAAAGTGACAACAGACACAGCTTTGGAAGTCAGCACACACGCACACACACGCACGCACACACACACACACACACACAGTGAGCCTCAGTGAGTGTGACGGTCACACTGCGCCCTCTAGTGGATAAAAAACAAAGTCGAGCTGAGGATCCTGAAGAGGAACCAAACGTTTTAACGTTTTAGACTCTTTGATTTAAGAAGATCGGCCTGAACTCACTGAACCTTTCAATCTGTGCTCAGCAGCTACCGCACAGGTTCAGAAGCAGAACTCTGACACGTTGTCATGTCACACTTTGGCTTTCAAACAACGAGACGTAGATTTATAAATAGTTCCTCATCAGTTGTTCCTCTTACTCTCATCTCAGTAAACTGCTAAACGCTTCCCGGTGGTGATGACGTTTGTGTTCCTCATCTCTACGCAGGACTCACTAATCTTACTTTTCATAGTTCCAGCGTCTTCCTCGTCCTCGTCATCAGAGTTGATGACCATGGTTCCCAGCTGTGACCTCATGGTTCCCGTGTCGTCGTCGTCGTCGTCGTGCGAGATCATCGTCCGAGCCGTCCCGCTGAGGGAACCGGCCAACGAGCCGGTGGCCCGGATGGTTCCAGAGTCTTTGGTTCCTGCTCTCACCATCGTGCCCTGGTCCACCTCGTCTTCATCCTGGAACACAGAAATGACTTTATCACACAGGTGTAAGGTGAGCTGCTGGTGGTCTGAGGTCCAACAACAAACTGTATGATGGGAAGTAATGACGTCATAACACCGACATCAATAACAACTGTTGATGTAGCGAGTTTATAAAGCAATAATAACAATAACAGAAAGCTCAGTGAGACAGTCGATACGATATAAATACAATTAAAAAAAAATAATAATAATAATTTATAAATATATATATATATATATATAAAAATAAAATAAACAGTTAGCCATTAGCGGTGCTGCTAACGTTACTAGCTCTCCTCCTGTTGGTTAGCCATTAGCGGTGCTGCTAACGTTACTAGCTCTCCTCCTGTTGGTTAGCCGCTAGCGGTGCTGCTAACGTTACTAGCTCTCCTCCTGTTGGTTAGCCGCTAGCGGTGCTGCTAACGTTACTAGATCTCCTCCTGTTGGTTAGCCGTTAGCGGTGCTGCTAACGTTACTAGCTCTCCTCCTGTTGGTTAGCCGTTAGCAGTGCTGCTAACGTTACTAGCTCTCCTCCTGTTGGTTAGCCGCTAGCGGTGCTGCTAACGTTACTAGCTCTCCTCCTGTTGGTTAGCCGTTAGCGGTGCTGCTAACGTTACTAGCTCTCCTCCTTTTGATTTAAACACTGACTGGTTGTTTACAATGAAACATGATCAAAGCTCAGCTAACTGCAACTGAATATTGGCCGATATCGATCTTATTATTATTTCTTTTCTGATTCTTACATGTTTTTTTAGTGTAATTGATTTTGTGTGATTGTAAATAGGTTTGTGGAGGTCAAAGGAGATCTAAATGTAGAATGAATCAGCCAGCGGTTACGGTTTAACTTTACCGAGTTGTCTTCGTCTTCCTGCTCTCTTTGCTCCGCCTCCTCTTGTCTCTTCAGTTTGATCTCCATGGCGTCTGTGATCAGAGCTCTGAGGATGGAGCTGGGTTTAGCTGACTTGATGAAGCGATGCTGAAGGAAAGAGAGAGAATATATCAAGCATATCTTGCTGCCCAATATGAATTAACATGCCACAACCTGAGAGACAGTGAGTGACCCACACACACACAGTATATATATATATATATATATATATATATATATATATATTACCTGTAATAACTCTCACCTGTAATAACTCTCACCTGTAATAACTCTCACCTGTAATAACTCTCACCTGTAATAACTGTGTGGCCGTCGCTCTGTTTTCTGGGTTCTTCACCAAACACTGGCTGACAAAGTCTTGGAAGGACAGAGACCACAGATCTGGGGTCCTGAACGTTGGAGGAGGATTGGTGGGAATCATGAAGATGGCCTGGAAGAGGAGACGAGATTCAGGAGAGGAAGGAAGAGGAGACGAGATTCAGGAGAGGAAGGAAGAGGAGACGAGATTCAGGAGAGGAAGGAAGAGGAGACGAGATCCAGGAGAGGAAGGAAGAGGAGACGAGATTCAGGAGAGGAAGGAAGAGGAGACGAGATTCAGGAGAGGAGACGAGATTCAGGAGAGGACGGAAGAGGAGACGAGATTCAGGAGAGGAAGGAAGAGGAGACGAGATTCAGGAGAGGAGACGAGATTCAGGAGAGGACGGAAGAGGAGACGAGATTCAGGAGAGGAGACGAGATTCAGGAGAGGAAGGAAGAGGAGACGAGATTCAGGAGAGGAAGGAAGAGGAGACGAGATCCAGGAGAGGAAGGAAGAGGAGACGAGATTCAGGAGAGGAAGGAAGAGGAGACGAGATCCAGGAGAGGAAGGAAGAGGAGACGAGATTCAGGAGAGGAAGGAAGAGGAGACGAGATTCAGGAGAGGAGACGAGATTCAGGAGAGGACGGAAGAGGAGACGAGATTCAGGAGAGGAGACGAGATTCAGGAGAGGAAGGAAGAGGAGACGAGATTCAGGAGAGGAAGGAAGAGGAGACGAGATCCAGGAGAGGAAGAAGAAGTGCATGCAGAGAGAAACACTCAACAATTCTCTTGATCCAAACGGTTCCTCCTCATAATTCCACGTCAGCTCGTGTCCGTGTGAGAATAACTGAGGCTCACCATCTCTCCACACACACTAATGTGCAGTACTTCCTCTTTACAAAGACTTTAAAACCCAAACAGAAAGTCTTCCTCTCTCTCACCCTCATGGGATGGATGTCGGCGTAGGGCGGCTTCCCCTCGGCCATCTCTATGGCCGTGATCCCCAGAGACCAGATGTCGGCCACACAGTTGTACCCGATCTCCTGAATGACCTCCGGAGCCATCCAGAACGGCGTGCCGATGACCGTGTTCCTCTTCGCCATGGTGTCCTAAAGGGAGAGATGAATGTTGTTCAGACGTAAAAGAGTTCTCCAAGAGCACAAAGACAGGGAGCCTGTTGATCTCAAAGTCACCCGATTCCTGACGATTGTTGTCGCCGCCATGTTGGGTACAGATGTTACACGTGTAGCGACATAATGCGAACGCTCTTCACCAGCATTGCCACTCATTTACTGCAAGGTATGCAGAGTCTCTCAAAGTATTTTCCAGCCACTGAAATCGTCAGAGACTGGCTGACTTTACTCTTCATGTATATATTATATGGACTTGGTACTCTCCTACAGTGTAGCTCATGCATCGGACCGGTGCCTTTAGGATGAGTGCAGTACCACCATGCATCCACCAGAGGGTGCTCAGACCTTCTGCTCACCGAGCAGCAAAGGTAAGATGTTATTTATGTATAGAGTGAAGTTCAGTGGTTCAGTGGGGTTGTCTCGGAGTGATCAGTTGGTATCTGTGGAGTCATATCGTCTGTATATTAAGCATGAACTAGAATAATCGCGAGCACAACTAATCATGCATGTGGTGTTGTTTTTAACGAAGTCAGCATTTAGTTGCTTGGTTGGCGTTCTTTTCAGTAAAAGGTTGTAATCAGGAGCTTTTACCGGAGCTTCTTCCCGTTATCTCCTCACTAAGAGCATCTTCATCTCCACTGATTCAGAGTCAGATCTGTTCAAATCTGAAACACTAACGATCTCACTCGTTAAGATTCCTGCTTCGTTACGTGTGTTGTAAAAGTTACATCTGGTTTTATTAATTCTGTTGACATGCATCTATATTAAACCAAACACACATTCAGTACACATGATGTCATTATTTAATGTGTCCTCACTGTGAGCTGTCCGGCGACTCCGAAGTCGGCCAGCTTGGCCTGACCCTCTGCGTTCAGCAGGATGTTTCCTGCTTTGATGTCTCTGTGGATTTTCCTCATGAAGTGGAGATACTCCA
>NC_136636.1:862429-874929 GCF_949748355.1 Melanostigma gelatinosum
CAGGAACCTGTTTGATGGCCACGATCTCACCCGTCTCCTTATAGTGGGCTTTAAACACACAGCCATACGACCTGCAGGGGAACACGATGGAGAGAGATCACGCGAGAGCGATCACACGCGATGGGGGGAGAGAGATCACATGGAGCGGTCACATGGAGTAAATATGATTATCATTGATATCTCTACAATTTACATAAAACAAAAGAATCAGCAGTTAACACCCTGGTCCTGGAAGAGGAACATCTGTTTAATGTTTAGCTGAAGAAGATATTTTAGCGTTTTGACATGTAAAGATCTCACTATATTTAAAGTTGAACTGAAAAGTAGAAAATGTATTCATATATTATATCATAACTCCTCACTGGTTACATTCTACACATTACTCTGTACTTGCTGAACTGCATGTCGTTGTACAACAAAAACAATAAAGTTTATAGTATTTGATGGTGTTTGTGTTACAGTCGACGTGTCCGTGAGCTTCCATCACGACACGTAGACACACATCACAAAACTGTACATTTCATTTAATGAAGAAATGTTACGGAAAAATTACGTCTTTTTCTTCTCATATGAGGAACTTTCATAAAAACATGAGGCCACCGATCAACAGAGTGTGAGATACCAGGAGCAGTCTTTGATCTCCACCAGTGGACCAGTGAACCAGTTCGACCGGCTGCGGTTTGTTGGTCCAGTTCGACCGGCTGCGGTTTGTTGATCCAGTTCTACCGGCTGCGGTTTGTTGGTCCAGTTCGACCGGCTGTGAGCCGGAGCTTCTCACCAAACAACTTCCTGCTGAGTGACAGTGAGTCTAAAACGTCTCCTCATATCTGCAGAGACCGAATCACCAGAAACACGTCCACAGGAGAGTCTGTGGTGATGTGGGTTTGAAATGCTGCTGGAGTGGAAATATTAATGTTTGCTTTTAATAGAGATGACGAGGACTTCCTGTTGCCGTCACAGAGAAACTCTCATTCTATAGTTAGTAGTTGGAAAAGGTTTTATCTTCCTCTAAGAACACAATACTGACTAATAAAATACTTCTTCACCATGAGGAACTTCTGTCATGTCACTTTCTCTCACACACACACGCACACTCTCTCTCTCTGAACAGGAAGTGCGTTGAGAAACAGGATGTGAGGAGGCGATGATGTTTGTTGATGAGCAACAGAGACGGAGGAGATGAACAGGAGAGGACGAGAGACAAGAGACAGACGGAGAGACGTCCTCACCCTTCACCAAGCTTCTCCAGGACATCAAAGACTTCTTCTGGCTGCTTGGTGAGACTGTCCTCACTCAGCTTCTTCAGCTGTCTGTGGGGACAGAGGGAGAGACAGAGGGAGAGACAGAGAGACGAAGAAGAGAGACAGAGGGAGAGACAGACGGGGGGAGAGAGAGACAGAGGGAGAGACAGAGACGAAGAAGAGAGAGAGACAGAGGGAGAGAGAGACAGGGAGAGGGAGAGACAGACGGGGGGAGAGACAGAGACGAAGAAGAGACAGAGACAAAGAAGAGAGAGAGACAGAGACAGAGAGAGACAGAGACAGAGAGGACATGTTGGTGAACTGTTATTTTCATCATCTCCATTGATTCATTTTGTGAATGAAATCGTTTCTTGTTCTGTTGTTGCACTAAAACATAAAACACAAATATGAGAGAAAATCAGTAAATCTTCACATTTCAGAAGCTGAAAGCAGAGAACACGTCTTCTGATCATTTCTTTCTCTTTAATATTCATCAGATGTTATTCAACTTGAGTGGATAACACTAATATGTAGCGTTTAAAAACCTACCGTAAATCGATCATCAACAATGAATCAGCTGAAATGATTGATCGGGGAAATATTCAGCTGTTTCAGAACCTCGTCTCATTATCTCCTGATCATATAGAGTGGCAGTAATAATCACAATAACTTTATTTACACAGCACCTTTAAACAGTTTACAGAGCAGCAGGAGCAAGAGGACGGGAGCGAGACAGACAACACGCCCGTCGGTATCAGCAGCTGTACTTCACGTGAACATGGAACCAGAACCAACAGCTGATCCGGCCTCGTTCTGCGGTGGATCCTTTGATCCTCCAGATGTTTGATAAGTGAAGACCAGATAAAAATAGTCTCCGTATACCAACTAGAATAGATCCAAACACGTCCAAAGACAGAAATACATCACAGAGTTTGGTTATCGATCAAACAGAGGAAGTAGAGACCAACGGCACCGCTAAATGAGCAGAGAACAAAAGAACTCCTTTGTTTTTAACGTGTCTTTGATAAACAAATAAAATGTATTATTAAATGCATCAAAGAGGACAGAGGGACTGAAGCCTAGTCGTTGTGGGAAACAACTCCTGATCTCGTGTGTTGACTCTGAAAGATCACATTTATACATCAGCAAAGCCTGTCGTCTCACAACCTCACGATCATCGTCATAGTGACCACAGAGACGTCCAGTCAACGGGACGTCTCACGTGTCCAATCAGGGAAAAGGTCTCTGAGGCTTCGGTCATAAAACCACAGAAGTGGACTTCTACATGCGTGTGTGTGTGCGTGTGTATGTGTGCGTCTGCTGTGGACGCATGTTTACATCACTAAATATAAAAGGTTTTAAAGTACTAACTGCTTCCATGTGATGAGTCCACCAACACGAGCTCAACATCAGTGGATCTCCTGAACAGATGTGTGAGGAAGTGTCGACGCAATAAGAGCTTTTCTTCCCGTTAACCAGAGATGAGCTCATGTGTTCATCCAGCAGCAAGAGGAAGGAACATGAGAGTTGATGGAGTAAAGAACCCAACGGATCAGACACGAACACGTGAGGAACACGAGGAACACGAACACATGAGGAACAGATGAAGAACACAAACACGTGAGGAACAGATGAAGAACACAAACACGTGAGGAACATCAACACATGAACGCGTGAGGAACACGAACACGTGAGGAACAGATGAAGAACACAAACACGTGAGGAACATTAACACATGAACGCGTGAGGAACACGAACACGTGAGGAACAGATGAAGAACATCAACACGTGAGGAACATCAACACATGAACGCGTGAGGAACACGAACACGTGAGGAACAGATGAAGAACACAAACACGTGAGGAACATCAACACATGACCGCGTGAGGAACACGAACACATGAGGAACACGAACATGTGAGGAACACATGAAGAACACAAACACGTGAGGAACATCAACACATGAACGCGTGAGGAACACAAACACGTGAGGAACAGATGAAGAACATCAACACGTGAGGAACATCAACACATGAACGCGTGAGGAACACGAACACATGAGGAACACGAACATGTGAGGAACACATGAAGAACACAAACACGTGAGGAACATCAACACATGAACGCGTGAGGAACACATGAAGAACACGTGAGTAACACGAACACATGAGGAACACATGAAGAACACGTGAGTAACACGAACACATGAGGAACACATGAAGAACACGTGAGTAACACGAACACGTGAGGAACACATGAAGAACACGTGAGTAACACGAACACGTGAGGAACACATGAAGAACACCAACACATGAGGAACACATGAAGAACACCAACACATGAGGAACACGTGAGGAACACCAACACATGAGGAACATGAGGAACACCAACACATGAGGAACATGAGGAACACCAACACATGAGGAACACGTGAGGAACACCAACACATGAGGAACATGAGGAACACCAACACATGAGGAACATGAGGAACACCAACACATGAGGAACATGAGGAACACCAACACATGAGGAACATGAGGAACACCAACACATGAGGAACATCAACACATGAGGAACATCAACACGTGAGGAACATCAACACGTGAGGAACATCAACACGTGAGGAACATCAACACGTGAGGAACATGAGAAAAACCAACACATGAGGAACATCAACACGTGAGGAACATCAACACGTGAGGAACATGAGAAAACATGAGGAACACGCACATATTTTATACGTACATGGACAATAATTATATTTTATAACTTATTAGTTTATTTATATATATATATATATATATATATATAAATGTATATATATATATATATATATATATATATATATAAATAATACTGATGATCTGCTCAGTCACTGAAGCGATCAGAAGAGAATAAAGTGTAATATTTAAACAGAGTAAAAGTATGAAGTAGCAGAGAATGTGAATACTTAAGTAAAAGTACCTTTAAAGTTGTATTTAAGTACAGTAATGTTACTGACAGTTGCTATTTATTTATTGACTGACTGAGACAGACACACAGAGACATGCAGACACATACACAGAGACATGCAGACACATACACAGAGACATGCAGACAGACAGACACAGAGACAGACACACACAGAGACATGCAGACAGACAGACACAGACACACACAGAGACATGCAGACACACACAGAGACATGCAGACAGACAGACACAGAGACAGACACACACAGAGACATGCAGACAGACGGACACAGAGACAGACACACACAGAGACATGCAGACAGACAGACACAGACACACACAGAGACATGCAGACACACACAGAGACATGCAGACAGACAGACACAGAGACAGACACACACAGAGACATGCAGACAGACAGACACAGAGACAGACACACAGAGACATGCAGACAGACAGACACAGAGACAGACACACAGAGACATGCAGACAGACACACACAGAGACATGCAGACACATACACAGAGACATGCAGACAGACAGACACAGAGACATGCAGACAGACAGACACAGAGACAGACACACACAGAGACATGCAGACACATACAGACACATACAGAGACATGCAGACACATACAGAGACATGCAGACAGACAGACACACAGAGACAGACACACACACACAGAGACATGCAGACAGACATTCAGACACACACACACAGACATACAGACACACACAGAGACATGCAGACACATACAGAGACATGCAGACAGACAGACACAGAGACAGACACACACAGAGACATGTAGACACACACAGAGACATGCAGACACATACAGAGACATGCAGACACATACAGAGACATGCAGACAGACAGACACACAGAGACAGACACACACACAGAGACATGCAGACAGACATTCAGACACACACACACAGACATACAGACACACACAGAGACATGCAGACACATACAGAGACATGCAGACAGACATACAGACAGACACGCACAGAGACATGCAGACGCAGACACACACGTTACCTGCGCGGATGGATCCTCATCTGTACTTTGTCCTTGTTCTCCATAGTGTCCTACCGCTGGAGCTGTGTCCTCTTCTCAGTCCTCTCACTAGAACCTCAACAGGCTAACTCTGATAGTAACGTGTGCTAGCTCGCTAGATAACGTAGCTAGCAGTAGCAGCTAGCTAGCTTCCAGTCCTGTTGTTACCGCAGCGTCAACAAAACGCGACGTTTAAACAGCGAACAGACTTCACACCGCGATCGGAGCCTCGTCTTTAAGTTCATCCTCCTCCTCCTCCTTCTTATCCTTCTTCTTGTTCTTCTTCTCCTCCTCCACCAGACTCCCGACAACTTTGGACTTGTTTGACAAGACCGCTCTGCGGCCGTTTGAAACGCACCAGGAAGTGATAAGAGAGACGGAGGGAACGCGGTCCTGCACACAATGGTGCAGTACACCGGCGCCAACGGCAGGGCGGCGCTAAAGAGCCAGAGAGACGACACAGAGAGGCCTGCTGATACACCAACGAAGAAGTCAAATCAGTGGTGGGCCGTCAGGGCCTGCAAGGCCTTCTCTGCTGGCCTAAACACAATCACAAAGTTATATCTATTTTATGATTTCATAACTGTTCTTAAATACATTACATGTATTATAATTTATAAACATATTTTCCCAATTATCTTATGTTCTCATTGCACAGCTCCTGTCTTCCTCAGTTGCTCTGCTTCCAGTGCAGCTTGTTTTAAGTAGAGCTTTTATCCAATCAGAAGAGAGGCCACACAAACAGCTGTTCACCGCTGGCTGCCCGGTTCTTGTGTTAAAAATGTCCGCTTAATAATAAATAAAAATACTGCATTAACGCGCGATAATATAATTGTCGGCGTTAATTATCGTAAGACAATGTAAATACAACATACAAACATTTAAAGTAAAATACGATAAACAAAGTAAGAGCACATTAAAAGAAGTATTTTATTGCCATGTGTGTATTTAAAGAGATGTAGGATTCTGGGTAAAACCTTAAGCCGATACCTGCCCCGTAGTATGTATATTATTATGTTATGTTTATAGAAAACGGTTTTATAAAGTATATAACAGCTACTTTATACTGTTAATATGCTGTGTGGATCTGGGATACTTGAGCACTGTCAGTACTTTTACTTCAACTAAAAACTACCATCAGCTTTAACTGTTCTGTATAATATAATATCTGCCTGATGTAACAGTGATATTTGACATTATAAATAGTATATCTCATATATCATCAGCAATAACTTATGTTTCCAAAGAGACAAGCGTTTTACATGAATCGAATATTTTATTTAGAGGAACCAAACAGCACAGCGATGTTCACGTCTAAACCAGTAAATAACATCCAAGAGAAGGAGCTTCATCTTCAGACCAGGAACAAAGGACGGGAACCAAGAGCTGGAGGAAGACAACAAATAAAGATGATCAGATACAGACGACGACAAATACAGACGATCGGATACAGACGTCCATAAACACAGAGGATCGGATACAGACGTCCATAAACACAGAGGATCGGATACAGACGTCCATAAACACAGAGGATCGGATACAGACGTCCATAAACACAGAGGATCGGATACAAACGTCCATAAATGAAGACGATCGGATACAGACGTCCATAAATGAAGACGATCGGATACAGACGTCCATAAAGACGATCGGATACAGACGTCCATAAACACAGAGGATCGGATACAGACGTCCATAAATGAAGACGATCGGATACAGACGTCCATAAATGAAGACGATCGGATACAGACGTCCATAAAGACGATCGGATACAGACGTCCATAAACACAGAGGATCGGATACAGACGTCCATAAATGAAGACGATCGGATACAGACGTCCATAAATGAAGACGATCGGATACAGACGTCCATAAAGACGATCGGATACAGACGTCCATAAACACAGAGGATCGGATACAGACGTCCATAAACACAGAGGATCGGATACAGACGTCCATAAACACAGAGGATCGGATACAGACGTCCATAAACACAGAGGATCGGATACAGACGTCCATAAACACAGAGGATCGGATACAAACGTCCATAAATGAAGACGATCGGATACAGACGTCCATAAATGAAGACGATCGGATACAGACGTCCATAAAGACGATCGGATACAGACGTCCATAAACACAGAGGATCGGATACAGACGTCCATAAATGAAGACGATCGGATACAGACGTCCATAAATGAAGACGATCGGATACAGACGTCCATAAAGACGATCGGATACAGACGTCCATAAACACAGAGGATCGGATACAGACGTCCATAAACACAGAGGATCGGATACAGACGTCCATAAACACAGAGGATCGGATACAGACGTCCATAAACACAGAGGATCGGATACAAACGTCCATAAATGAAGACGATCGGATACAGACGTCCATAAATGAAGACGATCGGATACAGACGTCCATAAAGACGATCGGATACAGACGTCCATAAACACAGAGGATCGGATACAGACGTCCATAAATGAAGACGATCGGATACAGACGTCCATAAATGAAGACGATCGGATACAGACGTCCATAAAGACGATCGGATACAGACGTCCATAAACACAGAGGATCGGATACAGACGTCCATAAATAAAGACGATCGGATACAGACGTCCATAAACACAGAGGATCGGATACAGACGTCCATAAATGAAGACGATCGGATACAGACGTCCATAAACACAGAGGATCGGATACAGACGTCCATAAAGACGATCGGATACAGACGTCCATAAATACAGAGGATCGGATACAGACGTCCATAAATGAAGACGATCGGATACAGACGTCCATAAATACAGAGGATCGGATACAAACGTCCATAAATGAAGACGATCGGATACAGACGTCCATAAATGAAGACGATCGGATACAGACGTCCATAAACACAGAGGATCGGATACAGACGTCCATAAATAAAGACGATCGGATACAGACGTCCATAAAGACGATCGGATACAGACGTCCATAAATACAGAGGATCGGATACAGACGTCCATAAATAAAGACGATCGGATACAGACGTCCATAAATAAAGACGATCGGATACAGACGTCCATAAATAAAGACGATCGGATACAGACGTCCATAAATAAAGACGATCGGATACAGACGTCCATAAATACAGAGGATCGGATACAGACGTCCATAAATAAAGACGATCGGATACAGACGTCCATAAATAAAGACGATCGGATACAGACGTCCATAAATAAAGACGATCGGATACAGACGTCCATAAATAAAGACGATCGGATACAGACGTCCATAAATACAGAGGATCGGATACAGACGTCCATAAACACAGAGGATCGGATACAGACGTCCATAAACACAGAGGATCGGATACAGACGTCCATAAATACAGAGGATCGGATACAGACGTCCATAAACACAGAGGATCGGATACAAACGGCCATAAATGAAGACGATCGGATACAGACGTCCATAAACACAGAGGATCGGATACAGACGTCCATAAAGACGATCGGATACAGACGTCCATAAAGACGATCGGATACAGACGTCCATAAAGACGATCGGATACAGACGTCCATAAAGACGATCGGATACAGACGTCCATAAAGACGATCGGATACAGACGTCCATAAACACAGAGGATCGGATACAGACGTCCATAAACACAGAGGATCGGATACAGACGTCCATAAACACAGAGGATCGGATACAGACGTCCATAAACACAGAGGATCGGATACAGACGTCCATAAATAAAGATGATCGGATACAGACGTCCATAAAGACGATCGGATACAGACGTCCATAAAGACGATCGGATACAGACGTCCATAAAGACGATCGGATACAGACGTCCATAAAGACGATCGGATACAGACGTCCATAAAGACGATCGGATACAGACGTCCATAAAGACGATCGGATACAGACGTCCATAAACACAGAGGATCGGATACAGACGTCCATAAACACAGAGGATCGGATACAGACGTCCATAAACACAGAGGATCGGATACAGACGTCCATAAACACAGAGGATCGGATACAGACGTCCATAAATAAAGATGATCGGATACAGACGTCCATAAACACAGAGGATCGGATACAAACGTCCATAAAGACGATCGGATACAGACGTCCATAAAGACGATCGGATACAGACGTCCATAAAGACGATCGGATACAGACGTCCATAAAGACGATCGGATACAGACGTCCATAAAGACGATCGGATACAGACGGATGTAGACAACGTCGGACTCACTGACAAGCTTGTGTATTTCTAATGGTACTTAAAGTTTTAATCCGTTTGAAATCACAATACATTTAAACTTTATTACATCAGTCTTTATTCATCCTCAGAAGGGACATTAATACAGAGAATGAAAGTAAAAAATATTCAGTAAGTCTGCTTTATGTCTGTCTGATATATAAATAAAGTAATTAAAAATGATCCTTAGTGTTTGTCGGTTTCAATATGGAAATCTGATAGAAATACAATACAGTGTGTAATATAGTAAAACAGTATCAGACGGACGGACGGACAGACAGACACGAGCCTGTCTCACTCACAGAGGCTCCACTCTACTCTCCAGACGGCTGAACGCTCTCAAACACTCCGGCCTCCTTCATGGAGTTGAACTCTTTCACGGCGTCGTACTGCTTGTAGAAGTCGGCGTAGGCTTGTTTCCTCGGCTCCGTCACCCCGTACTGAAGGAAACAACACAGCGCTTCAGTTCAACACTTCAAACAAGAGACGACTGTCTCAAGAGAACATGTTCGTATGAATCTTTATGTTCTGCCTTAAACACCAGATGGTGATATTAATCTTTCAGTATTTTAAGATTCCATTCAGAACATAAAGCTGCTAGTTTCAGGATCTACTGCAGTCCGCTGAGCACATTAAAGGAAGTGGAACAGATTGTGGTGTAAAAGTAAAGTGTGGAGAAGATTAAAGAGTTTTTAGAATTTAAAACGTTTTATCAACCGAGCGCAATTCTGTAAACACACAAAGGCAAAAAGTTACAATTATTCATGCTGAACTTGCACAAATAAACATTTCACGACAAAGTTTTATTTCGAAGAATGTCTTGTTTCTATTCATTCCTTTCGCTCTTTTAAAGCGTCACAGAGGACGATGAGCAGCTGATTCATCATCTCTAGGATTCCCCCACATTTATAACGGGAATAAAAATGCAGCTGGCATGAACGTTTCCTTACTGTCGACTATATTCAACGTCATTGCCAGTAAATACCACAACATTTAAAGAGTGTTTCCTGTTTAAAAGTACGACTCCTCTGTACAGTGATCTGCAGCTCACAGCTGATTGGACGAGGTTGGTTTACATGATGCAACGCTTAGCTGTCAGCACTCCATGTCTCTGGCATCGCTACAGCTTTAGACCAAACACGCCGCATCTTTAGACCATATCTATCTATATATATATATATACATATATATATATAGATATAGATCTATAGATATATATATCTATATATCGAGATATATATCTATATATCGAGATATATAGATATATATATCTATAGATATATATATCGAGATATATATATCTATAGATATATATATCGAGATATATAGATATATATCGAGATATATATCTATATATCTAGATATCTATCTATATAGATATATATAGAGATCTATATCTATATCTATAGATATAGATATAGAGATCTATATCTATATCTATAGATAGATGGATAGATATATATATATAAAAACACTGAATAGCGCAGGTTAGACACTATTGTAATGTTCTGGCCCTTTGGTAAAGCCCTTTGGTAAAGCCCTTTGGTAAAGCCCTTTGGTAAAGCCCTTTAGTAAAGCCCTTTAGTAAAGCCCTTTGGTAAAGCCCTTTGGTAAAGCCCTTTGGTAAAGCCCTTTAGTAAAGCCCTTTGGTAAAGCCCTTTGGTAAAGCCCTTTGGTAAAGCCCTTTGGTAAAGCTCATTGAACACCCTGCTGCAGACTGATGGTGGTTCTCTCACCTTGAAGGCGATGGCCGTCACCAGAGACAGAGCGAAAGCGATCGGCAGATGAAGCCTCAGACGTTTCCCCAGCAGACCTCTCATCACCGGCTTAGGCAGAGACATGATGATCACCTGGAGGAGAGAAATACAGAATTCAAATTTAAGCTCGGTTTGTGGAGCGATCTGTGCAGACGTGACGACACAACACAACGTAAAGGCGAAGAGAGGTTTTAACATGACATCAATCAATACCGGACCTTTAATATCAATATGTGGACGTTTTTCACCTGATAACATACGAGCTGGTACCATTTTATTCGATGTTCTTCACCGTCATGTGTACAATAATTACAGTGAAGATGAAGAGCTCAGGCTCTCTCAAACAGAGCTCATTAAATATGTATATGCAAATAAAATGAACAAGAAATGTCGTCAGGTAATTAGAACCTGAGACATAAAATAGAGCAGCTTTTAATCGTTAATAAAATAAATATCAAATCGTGATATGTGTGCAGGTATGAACAAGTAAACAGGTGGAGCCAGAGAGCAGTACAGTTAGTATGTGAAGTACCACGAAGTATTAATATTAATATTTAATATTCCGGCTCTGTTAAACACAGAACATTAAGTTTTATACATCAGAGGGAAAACGATGTGAAACTAGATCTCATCTCAAAAATGACTTAAATAATGTAAATATAATGTTTAAGTAACTGAAGGAGACGCGAGCTGAACAAAACAAACATGAATCATATTGAACATAAGAGATGAAGACGAAGAAATCAACTCTTAACACCTTTAATTTACGGAATTCTTAAAATGTCCTAATGTCTGTATATAATGTCTCCAGTAAGACTTTGTACTATATGATATATATATATATACACACATAAATGTGATGTATACAATATACATGCATACATATATAAAAGTTCATACTGTATGAGCATATTCATTGCAGTCATATTACTGCTCATTCTGTATAAATCTAGCATATTCATATACATCTCCACTGTTTACTATTATTATATGTATTAATACCTCTAGATGTTTGTACTTTACTTCTTTTGACTCGTCTGGTTCGCTGCTGAACTGCACATCTGTCTCAGTGTTTGAACTCAATAAAGTTGAATCTAAAGAGCAGGTTGTTCGTTGAAGTCTGGTGAGTTTTGAAGTTAGTCAGTTTAACCTGCAGCACATTCTGACATCTCCTGTCTTCACATCTATAATAACTTTGATTATTATTATTAATGATGAGACATTTA